>NW_026645939.1:0-103839 GCF_949987535.1 Balaenoptera acutorostrata | reverse complement strand
ACCGTGTCACCACAATGCTCCACAATTCTTGTCATCACAATGCTCCAGAATTCTTGTCATCACAATGTTCCATGACCGTGTCATCACAATGCGCCATGGCCCTTGTCATCACAATGCTCCAGAATTCTTGTCATCACAATGTTCCATGACCGTGTCATCACAATGCTCTATATAGTTCTTCATGACAATTCTAAATGACCACTTTAATCACTTTGCTTGCTGACCATTTTCATCACATTTCTCTATTGTCATTACAATTCCCCATGACCCCTTTCTTCACAATGCTCCATGATGCCTCTTATCACAATGCTCAATGGCTTTTGTTATCACAATGCTCTAGGACCAGTTTCATCACAATACTCCATCCCCCTTCTCATCACGGTGCATAATGAAAAGTTTCATTACAATGCTCCATGACAAATGTCATCACAATGCTCTAGAATTCTTGTCATCACAATGTTCCATGACCATGTCATCACAATTCTCCATGGCCCTTTTCATCATATTGCTCCAGAATTCTTATCATCACAATGCTCCATGACACTTGTCATCACAATGCTCCATGGCCTTTGTTATCACAATGCTCCAGAATTCTTGTCATCACAATGTTCCATGACCGTGTCATCACAATGCTCCATGGCCCATGTCATCACAATTCTCCAGAATTCTTGTCATCACAATGTTCCATGACCGTGTCATCACAATGCTCCATGGCCCTTGTCATCACAATGTTCCATGACCGTGTCACCACAATGCTCCACAATTCTTGTCATCACAATGTTCCATGACCGTGTCATCACAATGCTACATGACACTCGTCATCACAGTTCTCCATGACCTTTGCCATCACAATGCTCTATATAGTTTTTCATGACAATTCTAAATGACCACTTTAATCAATTTGCTTGCTGACCATTTTCATCACATTTCTCTATTGTCATTACAATTCCCCATGACCCCTTTCTTCACAATGCGCCATGATGCCTGTCATCACAATGCTCAATGGCTTTTGTTATCACAATGCTCCAGGACCACTTTCATCACAATACTCCATCCCCCTTGTCATCACGGTGCACAATGAAACCTCTCATTACAATGCTCCGTGACACTTGTCATCACAATTCTCCATGGCCCTTGTCATCACAATGCTCCAGAATTCTTGTCATCACCATGTTCCATGACCATGTCATCACAATTCTCCATGGCCCTTCACATCACAATGCTCCAGAATTCTTCTCATCACAATGTTCCATGACCGAGTCATCACAATGCTCCATGGCCCTTTTCATCACAATGCTCCAGATTGCTTGTGATCACAAAGTTCCATGACCGTGTCATCACAATGCACCATGGCCTTTGTCATCACCATGCTCCAGAATTCTTGTCATCACAATGTTCCATGACCGTGTCATCACAATGCTCCATGGCCCTTGTCATCACAATGCTCCAGAATTCTTGTCACCACAATGTTCCATGACCGTTTCATCACAATGCTCCATTGCCCTTTTCATCACAATGCTCCAGAATTCTTGTCATCACCATGTTCCATGACCGTGTCATCACAATGCTCCATGGCCCTTGTCATCACAATGCTCCAGAATTCTTGTCATCACAATGTTCCATGACCGTGTCATCACAATGCTCCATGGCCCTTTTCATCACAATGCTCCAGATTGCTTGTCATCACAATGTTCCATGACCGTGTCTTCACAATGCACCATGGCCCTTGTCATCACAATGCTCCATAATTCTTGTCATCACAATGTTCCATGACCGTGTCATTAAAATGCTCCAGAATTCTTGTCATCACAATGTTCCATGACCATGTCATCACAATGCTCCATGGCCCTTGTCATCACAATGCTCCAGAATTTTTGTCATCACAATGTTCCATGACCGTGTCATCACAATGCTCCATGGCCTTTGTCATCACAATGCTCCAGAATTCTTGTCATCACAATGTTCCATGACCGTGTCATCACAATGCTCCATGGCCCTTGTCATCAGAATGCTCCAGAATTCTTGTCATCACAATGTTCCATGACCGTGTCATCACAATGCTCCATAATTCTTGTCATCACAATGTTCCATGACCGTGTCATCACAATGCTCCATAATTCTTGTCATCACAATGTTCCATGACCGTGTCACCACAATGCTTCTTGGCCCTTGTCATCACAATGCTCCAGAATTCTTGTCATCACAATATTCCATGACCGTGTCATCACAATGCTCCATGGCCCTTTTCATCACAATGCTCCAGATTGCTTGTCATCACAAAGTTCCATGACCGTGTCATCACAATGCTCCAGAATTCTTGTCATCACCATGTTCCATGACCATGTCATCACAATTCTCCATGGCCCTTCTCATCACAATGCTCCAGAATTCTTTTCATCACAATGTTCCATGACCGTGTCATCACAATGCACCATGGCCCTTGTCATCACAATGCTCCATAATTCTTGTCATCACAATGTTCCATGACCGTGTCATTAAAATGCTCCTGAATTCTTGTCATCACAATGTTCCATGACCATGTCATCACAATGCTCCATGGCCCTTGTCATCACAATTCTCCAGAATTCTTGTCATCACAATGTTCCATGACCGTGTCATCACAATGCTCCATGGCCCTTGTCATCACAATGCTCCAGAATTCTTGTCATCACAATGTTCCATGACCGTGTCATCACAATGCTCCATGGCCCTTGTCATCACAATGCTCCAGAATTCTTGTCATCACAATGTTCCATGACCGTGTCATCACAATGCTCCATGGCCCTTGTCATCACAATGCTCCATAATTCTTGTCATCACAATGTTCCATGACCGTGTCATCACAATGCTCCATAATTCTTGTCATCACAATGTTCCATGACCGTGTCACCACAATGCTCGATGGCCCTTGTCATCACAATGCTCCAGAATTCTTGTCATCACAATGTTCCATGACCGTGTCATCACAATGCTCCATGGCCCTTGTCATCACAATTCTCCAGAATTCTTGTCATCACAATGTTCCATGACCGTGTCATCACAATGCTCCATGGCCCTTGTCATCACAATGCTCCAGAATTCTTGTCATCACAATGTTCCATGACCGTGTCATCACAATGCTCCATAATTCTTGTCATCACAATGTTCCATGACCGTGTCATCACAATGCTCCATAATTCTTGTCATCACAATGTTCCATGACCGTGTCACCACAATGCTCCACAATTCTTGTCATCACAACGTTCCATGACCGTGTCATCACAATGCTAAATGACACTGGTCATCACAGTTCTCCATGACCTTTGCCATCACAATGCTCTATATAGTGTTTCATGACAATTCTAAATGACCACTTTAATCAATTTGCTTGCTGACCATTTTCATCACATTTCTCTATTGTCATTACAATTCCCCATGACCCCTTTCTTCACAATGCTCCATGATGCCTGTCATCACAATGCTCAATGGCTTTTGTTATCACAATGCTCCAGGACCAGTTTCATCACAATACTCCATCCCCCTTGTCATCACGGTGCACAATGAAACCTCTCATTACAATGCTCCGTGACACATGTCATCACAATGCTCCATGGCCCTTGTCATCACAATGCTCCAGAATTCTTGTCATCATCATGTTCCATGACCATGTCATCACAATTCTCCATGGCCCTTCGCATCACAATGCTCCAGAATTCTTGTCATCACAATGTTCCATGACCGTGTCATCACAATGCTCCATGGCCCTTTTCATCACAATGCTCCAGATTGCTTGTCATCACAAAGTTCCATGACCGTGTCATCACAATGCACCATGGCCTTTGTCATCACCATGCTCCAGAATTCTTGTCATCACAATGATCCATGACCGTGTCATCACAATGCTCCAGAATTCTTGTCATCACCATGTTCCATGACCATGTCATCACAATTCTCCATGGCCCTTCTCATCACAATGCTCCAGAATTCTTGTCATCACAATGTTCCATGACCGTGTCATCACAATGCTCCATGGCCCTTTTCATCACAATGCTCCAGATTGCTTGTCATCACAATGTTCCATGACCGTGTCATCACAATGCACCATGGCCCTTGTCATCACAATGCTCCATAATTCTTGTCATCACAATATTCCATGACCGTGTAATTAAAATGCTCCAGAATTCTTGTCATCACAATGTTCCATGACCATGTCATCACAATGCTCCATGGCCCTTGTCATCACAATTCTCCAGAATTCTTGTCATCACAATGTTCCATGACCGTGTCATCACAATGCTCCATGGCCCTTGTCATCACAATGCTCCAGAATTCTTGTCATCACAATGTTCCATGACCGTGTCATCACAATGCTCCATGTCCCTTGTCATCACAATGCTCCAGAATTCTTGTCATCACAATGTTCCATGACCGTGTCATCACAATGCTCCATGGCCCTTGTCATCACAATGCTCCATAATTCTTGTCATCACAATGTTCCATGACCGTTTCATCACAATGCTCCATAATTCTTGTCATCACAATGTTCCATGACCGTGTCACCACAATGCTCCACAATTCTTGTCATCACAATGCTCCAGAATTCTTGTCATCACAATGTTCCATGACCGTGTCATCACAATGCGCCATGGCCCTTGTCATCACAATGCTCCAGAATTCTTGTCATCACAATGTTCCATGACCGTGTCATCACAATGCTCTATATAGTTTTTCATGACAATTCTAAATGACCACTTTAATCACTTTGCTTGCTGACCATTTTCATCACATTTCTCTATTGTCATTACAATTCCCCATGACCCCTTTCTTCACAATGCTCCATGATGCCTCTCATCACAATGCTCAATGGCTTTTGTTATCACAATGCTCTAGGACCAGTTTCATCACAATACTCCATCCCCCTTCTCATCACGGTGCATAATGAAAAGTTTCATTACAATGCTCCATGACAAATGTCATCACAATGCTCTAGAATTCTTGTCATCACAATGTTCCATGACCATGTCATCACAATTCTCCATGGCCCTTTTCATCATATTGCTCCAGAATTCTTATCATCACAATGCTCCATGACACTTGTCATCACAATGCTCCATGGCCTTTGTCATCACAATGCTCCAGAATTCTTGTCATCACAATGTTCCATGACCGTGTCATCACAATGCTCCATGGCCCATGTCATCACAATTCTCCAGAATTCTTGTCATCACAATGTTCCATGACCGTGTCATCACAATGCTCCATGGCCCTTGTCATCACAATGCTCCAGAATTCTTGTCATCACAATGTTCCATGACCGTGTCATCACAATGCTCCATTATTCTTGTCATCACAATGTTCCATGACCGTGTCACCACAATGCTCCACAATTCTTGTCATCACAATGTTCCATGACCGTGTCATCACAATGCTACATGACACTCGTCATCACAGTTCTCCATGACCTTTGCCATCACAATGCTCTATATAGTTTTTCATGACAATTCTAAATGACCACTTTAATCAATTTGCTTGCTGACCATTTTCATCACATTTCTCTATTGTCATTACAATTCCCCATGACCCCTTTCTTCACAATGCGCCATGATGCCTGTCATCACAATGCTCAATGGCTTTTGTTATCACAATGCTCCAGGACCACTTTCATCACAATACTCCATCCCCCTTGTCATCACGGTGCACAATGAAACCTCTCATTACAATGCTCCGTGACACTTGTCATCACAATTCTCCATGGCCCTTGTCATCACAATGCTCCAGAATTCTTGTCATCACCATGTTCCATGACCATGTCATCACAATTCTCCATGGCCCTTCACATCACAATGCTCCAGAATTCTTGTCATCACAATGTTCCATGACCGTGTCATCACAATGCTCCATGGCCCTTTTCATCACAATGCTCCAGATTGCTTGTGATCACAAAGTTCCATGACCGTGTCTTCACAATGCACCATGGCCCTTGTCATCACAATGCTCCATAATTCTTGTCATCACAATGTTCCATGACCGTGTCATTAAAATGCTCCAGAATTCTTGTCATCACAATGTTCCATGACCATGTCATCACAATGCTCCATGGCCCTTGTCATCACAATGCTCCAGAATTTTTGTCATCACAATGTTCCATGACCGTGTCATCACAATGCTCCATGGACCTTGTCATCACAATGCTCCAGAATTCTTGTCATCACAATGTTCCATGACCGTGTCATCACAATGCTCCATAATTCTTGTCATCACAATGTTCCATGACCGTGTCATCACAATGCTCCATAATTCTTGTCATCACAATGTTCCATGACCGTGTCACCACAATGCTCCATGGCCCTTTTCATCACAATGCTCCAGAATTCTTGTCATCACAATATTCCATGACTGTGTCATCACAATGCTCCATGGCCGTTGTCATCACAATTCTCCAGAATTCTTGTCATCACAATGTTCCATGACCGTGTCATCACAATGCTCCATGGCCCTTGTCATCACAATGCTCCAGAATTCTTGTCATCACAATGTTCCATGACCGTGTCATCACAATGCTCCATAATTCTTGTCATCACAATGTTCCATGACCGTGTCATCACAATGCTCCATAATTCTTGTCATCACAATGTTCCATGACCGTGTCACCACAATGCTCCACAATTCTTGTCATCACAATGTTCCATGACCGTGTCATCACAATGCTACATGACACTGGTCATCACAGTTCTCCATGACCTTTGCCATCACAATGCTCTATATAGTTTTTCATGACAATTCTAAATGACCACTTTAATCAATTTGCTTGCTGACCATTTTCATCACATTTCTCTATTGTCATTACAATTGCCCATGACCCCTTTCTTCACAATACTCCATGATGCCTGTCATCACAATGCTCAATGGCTTTTGTTATCACAATGCTCCAGGACCAGTTTCATCACAATACTCCATCCCCCTTATCATCACGGTGCACAGTGAAACCTCTCATTACAATGCTCCGTGACACTTGTCATCACAATGCTCCATGGCCCTTGTCATCACAATGCTCCAGAATTCTTGTCATCACCATGTTCCATGACCGTGTCATCACAATGCTCCATGGCCCTTTTCATCACAATGCTCCAGATTGCTTGTCATCACAAAGTTCCATGACCGTGTCATCACAATGCACCTTGGCCTTTGTCATCACCATGCTCCAGAATTCTTGTCATCACAATGTTCCATGACCGTGTCATCACAATGCTCCAGAATTCTTGTCATGACCATGTTCCATGACCATGTCATCACAATTCTCCATGGCCCTTCTCATCACAATGCTCCAGAATTCTTGTCATCACAATGTTCCATGACCGTGTCATCACAATGCACCATGGCCCTTGTCATCACAATGCTCCAGAATTCTTGTCATCACAATGTTCCATGACCGTGTCATCACAATGCTCCATAATTCTTGTCATCACAATGTTCCATGACCGTGTCACCACAATGCTCCATAGCCCTTGTCATCACAATGCTCCAGAATTCTTGTCACCACAATGTTCCATGACCGTGTCATTAAAATGCTCCAGAATTCTTGTCATCACAATGTTCCATGACCGTGTCATCACAATGCTCCATGGCCCTTGTCATCACAATGCTCAAGAATTCTTGTCATCACAATGTTCCATGACCGTGTCATCACAATGCTCCATGGCCCTTTTCATCACAATGCTCCAGATTGCTTGTCATCACAATGTTCCATGACCGTGTCTTCACAATGCACCATGGCCCTTGTCATCACAATGCTCCATAATTCTTGTCATCACAATGTTCCATGACCGTGTCATCACAATGCTCCAGAATTCTTGTCATCACAATGTTCCATGACCATGTCATCACAATGTTCCATGGCGCTTGTCATCACAATTCTCCAGCATTCTTGTCATCACAATGTTCCATGACCGTGTCATCACAATGCTCCATGGCCTTTGTCATCACAATGCTCCAGAATTCTTGTCATCACAATGTTCCATGACCGTGTCATCATAATGCTCCATGGCCCTTGTCATCACAATGCTCCAGAATTCTTTTCATCACAATGTTCCATGACCGTGTCATCACAATGCTCCATGGCCCTTGTCATCACAATGCTCCAGAATTCTTGTCATCACAATGTTCCATGACCGTGTCATCACAATGCTCCATTATTCTTGTCATCACAATGTTCCATGACCGTGTCATCACAATGCTCCATAATTCTTGTCATCACAATGTTCCATGACCGTGTCACCACAATGCTCCATGGCCCTTGTCATCACAATGCTCCAGAATTCTTGTCATCACAATGTTCCATGACCGTGTCATCACAATGCTCCATAATTCTTGTCATCACAATGTTCCATGACCGTGTCATCACAATGCTCCATAATTCTTGTCATCACAATGTTCCATGACCGTGTCACCACAATGCTCCACAATTCTTGTCATCACAATGTTCCATGACCGTGTCATCACAATGCTACATGACACTGGTCATCACAGTTCTCCATGACCTTTGCCATCACAATGCTCTATATAGTTTTTCATGACAATTCTAAATGACCACTTTAATCAATTTGCTTGCTGACCATTTTCATCACATTTCTCTATTGTCATTACAATTCCCCATGACCCCTTTCTTCACAATGCTCCATGATGCCTGTCATCACAATGCTCAATGGCTTTTGTTATCACAATGCTCCAGGACCAGTTTCATCACAATACTCCATCCCCCTTGTCATCACGGTGCACAATGAAACCTCTCATTACAATGCTCCGTGACACTTGTCATCACAATGCTCCATGGCCCTTGTCATCACAATGCTCCAGAATTCTTGTCATCACCATGTTCCATGACCATGTCATCACAATTCTCCATGGCCCTTCGCATCACAATGCTCCAGAATTCTTGTCATCACAATGTTCCATGACCGTGTCATCACAATGCTCCATGGCCCTTCTCATCACAATACTCCAGATTGCTTGTCATCACAAAGTTCCATGACCGTGTCATCACAATGCACCTTGGCCTTTGTCATCACCATGCTCCAGAATTCTTGTCATCACAATGTTCCATGACCGTGTCATCACAATGCTCCAGAATTCTTGTCATCCTCATGTTCCATGACCATGTCATCACAATTCTCCATGGCCCTTCTCATCACAATGCTCCAGAATTCTTGTCATCACAATGTTCCATGACCGTGTCATCACAATGCACCATGGCCCTTGTCATCACAATGCTCCAGAATTCTTGTCATCACAATGTTCCATGACCGTGTCATCACAATGCTCCATAATTCTTGTCATCACAATGTTCCATGACCGTGTCACCACAATGCTCCATAGCCCTTGTCATCACAATGCTCCAGAATTCTTGTCACCACAATGTTCCATGACCGTGTCATTAAAATGCTCCAGAATTCTTGTCATCACAATGTTCCATGACCGTGTCATCACAATGCTCCATGGCCCTTGTCATCCCAATGCTCCAGAATTCTTGTCACCACAATGTTCCATGACCGTGTCATCACAATGCTCCATGGCCCTTTTCATCACAATGCTCCAGAATTCTTGTCATCACCATGTTCCATGACCGTGTCATCACAATGCTCCATGTTCCTTGTCATCACAATGCTCAAGAATTCTTGTCATCACAATGTTCCATGACCGTGTCATCACAATGCTCCATGGCCCTTTTCATCACAATGCTCCAGATTGCTTGTCATCACAATGTTCCATGACCGTGTCTTCACAATGCACCATGGCCCTTGTCATCACAATGCTCCATAATTCTTGTCATCACAATGTTCCATGACCGTGTCATCACAATGCTCCAGAATTCTTGTCATCACAATGTTCCATGACCATGTCATCACAATGCTCCATGGCCCTTGTCATCACAATTCTCCAGCATTCTTGTCATCACAATGTTCCATGACCGTTTCATCACAATGCTCCATGGCCTTTGTCATCACAATGCTCCAGAATTCTTGTCATCACAATGTTCCATGACCGTGTCATCACAATGCTCCATGGCCCTTGTCATCACAATGCTCCAGAATTCTTGTCATCACAATGTTCCATGACCGTGTCATCACAATGCTCCATGGCCCTTGTCATAACAATGCTCCAGAATTCTTGTCATCACAATGTTCCATGATCGTGTCATCACAATGCTCCATAATTCTTGTCATCAAAATGTTCCATGACCGTGTCATCACAATGCTCCATAATTCTTGTCATCACAATGTTCCATGACCGTGTCACCACAATGCTCCATGGCCCTTGTCATCACAATGCTCCAGAATTCTTGTCATCACAATATTCCATGACTGTGTCATCACAATGCTCCATGGCCCTTGTCATCACAATTCTCCAGAATTCTTGTCATCACAATGTTCCATGACCGTGTCATCACAATGCTCCATGGCCCTTGTCATCACAATGCTCCATAATTCTTGTCATCACAATGTTCCATGACCGTGTCATCAAAATTCTCCATAATTCTTGTCATCACAATGTTCCATGACCGTGTCATCACAATGCTCCATAATTCTTGTCATCACAATGTTCCATGACCGTGTCACCACAATGCTCCACAATTCTTGTCATCACAATGTTCCATGACCGTGTCATCACAATGCTACATGACACTGGTCATCACAGTTCTCCATGACCTTTGCCATCACAATGCTCTATATAGTTTTTCATGACAATTCTAAATGACCACTTTAATCAATTTGCTTGCTGACCATTTTCATCACATTTCTCTATTGTCATTACAATTCCCCATGACCCCTTTCTTCACAATGCTCCATGATGCCTGTCATCACAATGCTCAATGGCTTTTGTTATCACAATGCTCCAGGACCAGTTTCATCACAATACTCCATCCCCCTTGTCATCACGGTGCACAATGAAACCTCTCATTACAATGCTCCGTGACACTTGTCATCACAATGCTCCATGGCCCTTGTCATCACAATGCTCCAGAATTCTTGTCATCACCATGTTCCATGACCATGTCATCACAATTCTCCATGGCCCTTCGCATCACAATGCTCCAGAATTCTTGTCATCACAATGTTCCATGACCGTGTCATCACAATGCTCCAGAATTCTTGTCATCCTCATGTTCCATGACCATGTCATCACAATTCTCCATGGCCCTTCTCATCACAATGCTCCAGAATTCTTGTCATCACAATGTTCCATGACCGTGTCATCACAATGCACCATGGCCCTTGTCATCACAATGCTCCAGAATTCTTGTCATCACAATGTTCCATGACCGTGTCATCACAATGCTCCATAATTCTTGTCATCACAATGTTCCATGACCGTGTCACCACAATGCTCCATAGCCCTTGTCATCACAATGCTCCAGAATTCTTGTCACCACAATGTTCCATGACCGTGTCATTAAAATGCTCCAGAATTCTTGTCATCACAATGTTCCATGACCGTGTCATCACAATGCTCCATGGCCCTTGTCATCCCAATGCTCCAGAATTCTTGTCACCACAATGTTCCATGACCGTGTCATCACAATGCTCCATGGCCCTTTTCATCACAATGCTCCAGAATTCTTGTCATCACCATGTTCCATGACCGTGTCATCACAATGCTCCATGTTCCTTGTCATCACAATGCTCAAGAATTCTTGTCATCACAATGTTCCATGACCGTGTCATCACAATGCTCCATGGCCCTTTTCATCACAATGCTCCAGATTGCTTGTCATCACAATGTTCCATGACCGTGTCTTCACAATGCACCATGGCCCTTGTCATCACAATGCTCCATAATTCTTGTCATCACAATGTTCCATGACCGTGTCATCACAATGCTCCAGAATTCTTGTCATCACAATGTTCCATGACCATGTCATCACAATGCTCCATGGCCCTTGTCATCACAATTCTCCAGCATTCTTGTCATCACAATGTTCCATGACCGTTTCATCACAATGCTCCATGGCCTTTGTCATCACAATGCTCCAGAATTCTTGTCATCACAATGTTCCATGACCGTGTCATCACAATGCTCCATGGCCCTTGTCATCACAATGCTCCAGAATTCTTGTCATCACAATGTTCCATGACCGTGTCATCACAATGCTCCATGGCCCTTGTCATAACAATGCTCCAGAATTCTTGTCATCACAATGTTCCATGATCGTGTCATCACAATGCTCCATAATTCTTGTCATCAAAATGTTCCATGACCGTGTCATCACAATGCTCCATAATTCTTGTCATCACAATGTTCCATGACCGTGTCACCACAATGCTCCATGGCCCTTGTCATCACAATGCTCCAGAATTCTTGTCATCACAATATTCCATGACTGTGTCATCACAATGCTCCATGGCCCTTGTCATCACAATTCTCCAGAATTCTTGTCATCACAATGTTCCATGACCGTGTCATCACAATGCTCCATGGCCCTTGTCATCACAATGCTCCATAATTCTTGTCATCACAATGTTCCATGACCGTGTCATCAAAATTCTCCATAATTCTTGTCATCACAATGTTCCATGACCGTGTCATCACAATGCTCCATAATTCTTGTCATCACAATGTTCCATGACCGTGTCACCACAATGCTCCACAATTCTTGTCATCACAATGTTCCATGACCGTGTCATCACAATGCTACATGACACTGGTCATCACAGTTCTCCATGACCTTTGCCATCACAATGCTCTATATAGTTTTTCATGACAATTCTAAATGACCACTTTAATCAATTTGCTTGCTGACCATTTTCATCACATTTCTCTATTGTCATTACAATTCCCCATGACCCCTTTCTTCACAATGCTCCATGATGCCTGTCATCACAATGCTCAATGGCTTTTGTTATCACAATGCTCCAGGACCAGTTTCATCACAATACTCCATCCCCCTTGTCATCACGGTGCACAATGAAACCTCTCATTACAATGCTCCGTGACACTTGTCATCACAATGCTCCATGGCCCTTGTCATCACAATGCTCCAGAATTCTTGTCATCACCATGTTCCATGACCATGTCATCACAATTCTCCATGGCCCTTCGCATCACAATGCTCCAGAATTCTTGTCATCACAATGTTCCATGACCGTGTCATCACAATGCTCCATGGCCCTTTTCATCACAATGCTCCAGATTGCTTGTCATCACAAAGTTCCATGACCGTGTCATCACAATGCACCATGGCCTTTGTCATCACCATGCTCCAGAATTCTTGTCATCACAATGTTCCATGACCATGTCATCACAATTCTCCATGGCCCTTCTCATCACAATGCTCCAGAATTCTTGTCATCACAATGTTCCATGACCGTGTCATCACAATGCACCATGGCCCTTGTCATCACAATGCTCCATAATTCTTGTCATCACAATGTTCCATGACCGTGTCATTAAAATGCTCCAGAATTCTTGTCATCACAATGTTCCATGACCATGTCATCACAATGCTCCATGGCCCTTGTCATCACAATTCTCCAGAATTCTTGTCATCACAATGTTCCATGACCGTGTCATCACAATGCTCCCTGGCCCTTGTCATCACAATGCTCCAGAATTCTTTTCATCACAATGTTCCATGACCGTGTCATCACAATGCTCCATGGCCCCTGTCATCACAATGCTCCAGAATTCTTGTCATCACAATGTTCCATGACCGTGTCATCACAATGCTCCATGGCCCTTGTCATCACAATGCTCTAGAATTCTTGTCATCACAATGTTCCATGACCGTGTCATCACAATGCTCCATAATTCTTGTCATCACAATGTTCCATGACCGTGTCATCACAATGCTCCATAATTCTTGTCATCACAATGTTCCATGACCGTGTCACCACAATGCTCCATGGCCCTTGTCATCACAATGCTCCAGAATTCTTGTCATCAAAATATTCCATGACCGTGTCATCACAATGCTCCATGGCCCCTTTCATCACAATTCTGCAGAATTCTTGTCATCACAATGTTCCATGACCGTGTCATCACAATGCTCCATGGCCCTTGTCATCACAATGCTCCAGAATTCTTGTCATCACAATGTTCCATGACCGTGTCATCACAATGCTCCATAATTCTTGTCATCACAATGTTCCATGACCGTGTCACCACAATGCTCCACAATTCTTGTCATCACAATGTTCCATGACCGTGTCATCACAATGCTACATGACACTGGTCATCACAGTTCTCCATGAACTTTGCCATCACAATGCTCTATATAGTTTTTCATGACAATTCTAAATGACCACTTTAATCAATTTGCTTGCTGACCATTTTCATCACATTTCTCTATTGTCATTACAATTCCCCATGACCCCTTTCTTCACAATGCTCCATGATGCCTGTCATCACAATGCTCAATGGCTTTTGTTATCACAATGCTCCAGGACCAGTTTCATCACAATACTCCATCCCCCTTGTCATCACGGTGCACAATGAAACCTCTCATTACAATGCTCCGTGACACTTCTCATCACAATGCTCCATGGCTCTTGTCATCACAATGCTCCAGAATTCTTGTCATCACCATGTTCCATGACCATGTCATCACAATTCTCCATGGCCCTTCGCATCACAATGCTCCAGAATTCTTGTCATCACAATGTTCCATGACTGTGTCATCACAATGCACCTTGGCCTTTGTCATCACCATGCTCCAGAATTCTTGTCATCACAATGTTCCATGACCGTGAAATCACAATGCTCCAGAATTCTTGTCATCACCATGTTCCATGACCATGTCATCACAATTCTCCATGGCCCTTGTCATCACAATTCTCCAGAATTCTTGTCATCACAATGTTCCATGACCGTGTCATCACAATGCTCCATGGCCTTTGTCATCACAATGCTCCAGAATTCTTGTCATCACAATGTTCCATGACCGTGTCATCACAATGCTCCATGGCCCTTTTCATCACAATGCTCCAGATTGCTTGTCATCACAAAGTTCCATGACCGTGTCATCACAATGCACCATGGCCTTTGTCATCACCATGCTCCAGAATTCTTGTCATCACAATGTTCCATGACCGTGTCATCACAATGCTCCAGAATTCTTGTCATCACCATGTTCCATGACCGTGTCATCACAATTCTCCATGGCCCTTCTCATCACAATGCTCCAGAATTCTTGTCATCACAATGTTCCATGACTGTGTCATCACAATGCACCATGGCCCTTGTCATCACAATGCTCCAGAATTCTTGTCATCACAATGTTCCATGACCGTGTCATTAAAATGCTCCAGAATTCTTGTCATCACAATGTTCCATGACCATGTCATCACAATGCTCCATGGCCTTTGTCATCACAATTCTCCAGAATTCTTGTCATCACAATGTTCCATGACCGTGTCATCACAATGCTCCATGGCCATTGTCATCACAATGCTCCAGAATTCTTGTCATCACAATGTTCCATGACCGTGTCATCACAATGCTCCATGGCCCTTGTCATCACAATGTTCCATGACCGTGTCATCACAATGCTCCATGGCCCTTGTCATCACAATGCTCCAGAATTCTTGTCATCACAATGTTCCATGACCGTGTCATCACAATGCTCCATAATTCTTGTCATCACAATGTTACATGACCGTGTCATCACAATGCTCCATAATTCTTGTCATCACAATGTTCCATGACCGTGTCACCACAATGCTCCATGGCCCTTGTCATCACAATGCTCCAGAATTCTTGTCATCACAATATTCCATGACCGTGTCATCACAATGCTCCATGGCCCTTTTCATCACAATTCTCCAGAATTCTTGTCATCACAATGTTCCATGACCGTGTCATCACAATGCTCCATGGCCCTTGTCATCACAATGCTCCAGAATTCTTGTCATCACAATGATCCATGACCGTGTCATCACAATGATCCATAATTCTTGTCATCACAATGTTCCATGACCGTGTCATCACAATGCTCCATAATTCTTGTCATCACAATGTTCCATGACCGTGTCACCACAATGCTCCATGGCACTTGTCATCACAATGCTCCAGAATTCTTGTCATCACAATATTCCATGACCGTGTCATCACAATGCTCCATGGCCCTTCTCATCACAATGCTCCATAATTCTTGTCATCACAATGTTCCATGACCGTGTCATCACAATGCTACATGACACTGGTCATCACAGTTCTCCATGACCTTTGCCATCACAATGCTCTATATAGTTTTTCATGACAATTCTAAATGACCACTTTAATCAATTTGCTTGCTGACCATTTTCATCACATTTCTCTATTGTGATTACAATTCCCCATGACCCCTTTCTTCACAATGCTCCATGATGCCTGTCATCACAATGCTCAATGGCTTTTGTTATCACAATGCTCCAGGACCCGTTTCATCACAATACTCCATCCCCCTTGTCATCACGGTGCACAATGAAACCTCTCATTACAATGCTCCGTGACACTTGTCATCACAATGCTCCATGGCCCTTCGCATCACAATGCTCCAGAATTCTTGTCATCACAATGATCCATGACTGTGTCATCACAATGCTCCATGGCCCTTGTCATCACAATGCTCCAGAATTCTTGTCATCACAATGTTCCATGACCGTGTCATCACAATGCTCCATAATTCTTGTCATCACAATGCACCATGGCCTTTGTCATCAC
The DNA here is from genome assembly GCF_949987535.1 of Balaenoptera acutorostrata. Classification (NCBI taxonomy): domain Eukaryota; kingdom Metazoa; phylum Chordata; class Mammalia; order Artiodactyla; family Balaenopteridae; genus Balaenoptera; species Balaenoptera acutorostrata. The sequence goes on along the minus strand of NW_026645939.1, from coordinate 87,165 downwards.
CATGCTCCAGAATTCTTGTCATCACAATGTTCCATGACCGTGTCATCACAATGCTCCAGAATTCTTGTCATCACCATGTTCCATGACCGTGTCATCACAATTCTCCATGGCCCTTCTCATCACAATGCTCCAGAATTCTTGTCATCACAATGTTCCATGACCGTGTCATCACAATGCACCATGGCCCTTGTCATCACAACGCTCCAGAATTCTTGTCATCACAATGTTCCATGACCGTGTCATTAAAATGCTCCAGAATTCTTGTCATCACAATGTTCCATGACCATGTCATCACAATGCTCCATGGCATTTGTCATCACAATTCTCCAGAATTCTTGTCATCACAATGTTCCATGACCGTGTCATCACAATGCTCCATTGCTATTGTCATCACAATGCTCCAGAATTCATGTCATCACAATGTTCCATGACCGTGTCATCACAATGCTCCATGGCCCTTGTCATCACAATGCTCCAGAATTCTTGTCATCACAATGTTCCATGACCGTGTCATCACAATGCTCCATGGCCCTTGTCATCACAATGCTCCAGAATTCTTGTCATCACAATGTTCCATGACCGTGTCATCACAATGCTCCATAATTCTTGTCATCACAATGTTCCATGACCGTGTCATCACAATGCTCCATAATTCTTGTCATCACAATGTTCCATGACCGTGTCACCACAATGCTCCATGGCCCTTGTCATCACAATGCTCCAGAATTCTTGTCATCACAATATTCCATGACCGTGTCATCACAATGCTCCATGGCCCTTGTCATAACAATTCTCCAGAATTCTTGTCATCACAATGTTCCATGACCGTGTCATCACAATGCTCCATGGCCCTTGTCATCACAATGTTCCATGACCGTGTCACCACAATGCTCCACAATTCTTGTCATCACAATGTTCCATGACCGTGTCATCACAATGCTACATGACACTGGTCATCACATTTCTCCATGACCTTTGCCATCACAATGCTCTATATAGTTTTTCATGACAATTCTAAATGACCACTTTAATCAATTTGCTTGCTGACCATTTTCATCACATTTCTCTATTGTCATTACAATTCCCCATGACCCCTTTCTTCACAATGCTCCATGATGCCTGTCATCACAATGCTCAATGGCTTTTGTTATCACAATGCTCCAGGACCAGTTTCATCACAATACTCCATCCCCCTTGTCATCACGGTGCACAATGAAACCTCTCATTACAATGCTCCGTGACACTTGTCATCACAATGCTCCATGGCCCTTGTCATCACAATGCTCCAGAATTCTTGTCATCACCATGTTCCATGACCATGTCATCACAATTCTCCATGGCCCTTCGCATCACAATGCTCCAGAATTCTTGTCATCACAATGTTCCATGACCGTGTCATCACAATGCTCCATGGCCCTTTTCATCACAATGCTCCAGATTGCTTGTCATCACAAAGTTCCATGACCGTGTCATCACAATGCTCCAGAATTCTTGTCATCACCATGTTCCATGACCATGTCATCACAATTCTCCATGGCCCTTCTCATCACAATGCTCCAGAATTCTTGTCATCACAATGTTCCATGACCGTGTGATCACAATGCACCATGGCCCTTGTCATCACAATGCTCGATAATTGTTTTCATCACAATGTTCCATGACCGTGTCATTAAAATGCTCCAGAATTCTTGTCATCACAATGTTCCATGACCATGTCATCACAATGCTCCATGGCCCTTGTCATCACAATTCTCCAGAATTCTTGTCATCACAATGTTCCATGACCGTGTCATCACAATGCTCCATGGCCCTTTTCATCACAATGCTCCAGAATTCTTGTCATCACAATGTTCCATGACCGTGTCATCACAATGCTCCATGGCCCTTGTCATCACAATGCTCCAGAATTCTTGTCATCACAATGTTCCATGACCGTGTCATCACAATGCTCCATGGCCCTTGTCATCACAATGCTCCATAATTCTTGTCATCACAATGTTCCATGACAGTGTCATCACAATGCTCCATAATTCATGTCATCACAATGTTCCATGACCGTGTCACCACAATGCTCCATGGCCCTTGTCATCACAATGCTCCAGAATTCTTGTCATCACAATGTTCCATGACCGTTTCATCACAATGCTCCATGGCCCTTGTCATCACAATTCTCCAGAATTCTTGTCATCACAATGTTCCATGACCGTGTCATCACAATGCTCCATGGCCCTTGTCATCACAATGCTCCAGAATTCTTGTCATCACAATGTTCCATGACTGTGTCATCACATTGCTCCATAATTCTTGTCATCACAATGTTCCATGACCGTGTCATCACAATGCTCCATAATTCTTGTCATCACAATGTTCCATGACCGTGTCACCACAATGCTCCACAATTCTTGTCATCACAATGTTCCATGACCGTGTCATCACAATGCTACATGACACTGGTCATCACAGTTCTCCATGACGTTTGCCATCACAATGCTCTATATAGTTTTTCATGACAATTCTAAAGGACCACTTTAATCAATTTGCTTGCTGACCATTTTCATCACATTTCTCTATTGTCATTACAATTCCCCATGACCCCTTTCTTCACAATGCTCCATGATGCCTGTCATCACAATGCTCAATGGCTTTTGTTATCACAATGCTCCAGGACCAGTTTCATCACAATACTCCATCCCCCTTGTCATCACGGTGCACAATGAAACCTCTCATTACAATGCTCCGTGACACTTGTCATCACAATGCTGCATGGCCCTTGTCATCACAATGCTCCAGAATTCTTGTCATCACCATGTTCCATGACCATGTCATCACAATTCTCCACGTCCCTTCGCATCACAATGCTCCAGAATTCTTGTCATCACAATGTTCCATGACCGTGTCATCACAATGCTCCATGGCCCTTTTCATCACAATGCTCCAGATTGCTTGTCATCACAAAGTTCCATGACCGTGTCATCACAATGCACCATGGCCTTTGTCATCACCATGCTCCAGAATTCTTGTCATCACAATGTTCCATGACCGTGTCATCACAATGCTCCAGAATTCTTGTCATCACCATGTTCCATGACCGTGTCATCACAATTCTCCATGGCCCTTCTCATCACAATGCTCCAGAATTCTTGTCATCACAATGTTCCATGACCGTGTCATCACAATGCACCATGGCCCTTGTCATCACAATGCTCCAGAATTCTTGTCATCACAATGTTCCATGACCGTGTCATTAAAATGCTCCAGAATTCTTGTCATCACAATGTTCCATGACCATGTCATCACAATGCTCCATGGCCTTTGTCATCACAATTCTCCAGAATTCTTGTCATCACAATGTTCCATGACCGTGTCATCACAATGCTCCATGGCCATTGTCATCACAATGCTCCAGAATTCTTGTCATCACAATGTTCCATGACCGTGTCATCACAATGCTCCATGGCCCTTGTCATCACAATGTTCCATGACCGTGTCATCACAATGCTCCATGGCCCTTGTCATCACAATGCTCCAGAATTCTTGTCATCACAATGTTCCATGACCGTGTCATCACAATGCTCCATGGCCCTTTTCATCACAATGCTCCAGATTGCTTGTCATCACAAAGTTCCATGACCGTGTCATCACAATGCACCATGGCCTTTGTCATCACCATGCTCCAGAATTCTTGTCATCACAATGTTCCATGACCGTGTCATCACAATGCTCCATGGCCCTTGTCATCACAATGTTCCATGACCGTGTCATCACAATGCTCCATGGCCCTTGTCATCACAATGCTCCAGAATTCTTGTCATCACAATGTTCCATGACCGTGTCATCACAATGCTCCATGGCCCTTTTCATCACAATGCTCCAGATTGCTTGTCATCACAAAGTTCCATGACCGTGTCATCACAATGCTCCAGAATTCTTGTCATCACCATGTTCCATGACCGTGTCATCACAATGCTCCATGGCCCTTTTCATCACAATGCTCCAGATTGCTTGTCATCACAAAGTTCCATGACCGTGTCATCACAATGCACCATGGCCTTTGTCATCACCATGCTCCAGAATTCTTGTCATCACAATGTTCCATGACCGTGTCATCACAATGCTCCAGAATTCTTGTCATCACCATGTTCCATGACCGTGTCATCACAATTCTCCATGGCCCTTCTCATCACAATGCTCCAGAATTCTTGTCATCACAATGTTCCATGACTGTGTCATCACAATGCACCATGTCCCTTGTCATCACAATGCTCCAGAATTCTTGTCATCACAATGTTCCATGACCGTGTCATTAAAATGCTCCAGAATTCTTGTCATCACAATGTTCCATGACCATGTCATCACAATGCTCCATGGCCTTTGTCATCACAATTCTCCAGAATTCTTGTCATCACAATGTTCCATGACCGTGTCATCACAATGCTCCATGGCCATTGTCATCACAATGCTCCAGAATTCTTGTCATCACAATGTTCCATGACCGTGTCATCACAATGCTCCATGGCCCTTGTCATCACAATGTTCCATGACCGTGTCATCACAATGCTCCATGGCCCTTGTCATCACAATGCTCCAGAATTCTTGTCATCACAATGTTCCATGACCGTGTCATCACAATGCTCCATAATTCTTGTCATCACAATGTTACATGACCGTGTCATCACAATGCTCCATAATTCTTGTCATCACAATGTTCCATGACCGTGTCACCACAATGCTCCATGGCCCTTGTCATCACAATGCTCCAGAATTCTTGTCATCACAATATTCCATGACCGTGTCATCACAATGCTCCATGGCCCTTTTCATCACAATTCTCCAGAATTCTTGTCATCACAATGTTCCATGACCGTGTCATCACAATGCTCCATGGCCCTTGTCATCACAATGCTCCAGAATTCTTGTCATCACAATGTTCCATGACCGTGTCATCACAATGATCCATAATTCTTGTCATCACAATGTTCCATGACCGTGTCATCACAATGCTCCATAATTCTTGTCATCACAATGTTCCATGACTGTGTCACCACAATGCTCCATGGCCCTTGTCATCACAATGCTCCAGAATTCTTGTCATCACAATATTCCATGACCGTGTCATCACAATGCTCCATGGCCCTTCTCATCACAATGCTCCATAATTCTTGTCATCACAATGTTCCATGACCGTGTCATCACAATGCTACATGACACTGGTCATCACAGTTCTCCATGACCTTTGCCATCACAATGCTCTATATAGTTTTTCATGACAATTCTAAATGACCACTTTAATCAATTTGCTTGCTGTCCATTTTCATCACATTTCTCTATTGTGATTACAATTCCCCATGACCCCTTTCTTCACAATGCTCCATGATGCCTGTCATCACAATGCTCAATGGCTTTTGTTATCACAATGCTCCAGGACCAGTTTCATCACAATACTCCATCACCCTTGTCATCACGGTGCACAATGAAACCTCTCATTACAATGCTCCGTGACACTTGTCATCACAATGCTCCATGGCCCTTCGCATCACAATGCTCCAGAATTCTTGTCATCACAATGTTCCCTGACCGTGTCATCACAATGCTCCAGAATTCTTGTCATCACAATGCTCCAGAATTCTTGTCATCACAATGTTCCATGACCGTGTCATCACAATGCACCAGAATTCTTGTCATCACAATGCTCCAGAATTCTTGTCATCACAATGTTCCATGACCGTGTCATCACAATGCTCCATAATTCTTGTCATCACAATGCACCATGGCCTTTGTCATCACCATGCTCCAGAATTCTTGTCATCACAATGTTCCATGACCGTGTCATCACAATGCTCCAGAATTCTTGTCATCACCATGTTCCATGACCGTGTCATCACAATTCTCCATGGCCCTTCTCATCACAATGCTCCAGAATTCTTGTCATCACAATGTTCCATGACCGTGTCATCACAATGCTCCATAATTCTTGTCATCACAATGCACCATGGCCTTTGTCATCACCATGCTCCAGAATTCTTGTCATCACAATGTTCCATGACCGTGTCATCACAATGCTCCAGAATTCTTGTCATCACCATGTTCCATGACCGTGTCATCACAATTCTCCATGGCCCTTCTCATCACAATGCTCCAGAATTCTTGTCATCACAATGTTCCATGACCGTGTCATCACAATGCACCATGGCCCTTGTCATCACAATTCTCCAGAATTCTTGTCATCACAATGTTCCATGACCGTGTCATCACAATGCTCCATGGCCCTTGTCATCACAATGCTCCATAATTCTTGTCATCACAATGTTCCATGACCGTGTCATCAAAATTCTCCATAATTCTTGTCATCACAATGTTCCATGACCGTGTCATCACAATGCTCCATAATTCTTGTCATCACAATGTTCCATGACCGTGTCACCACAATGCTCCACAATTCTTGTCATCACAATGTTCCATGACCGTGTCATCACAATGCTACATGACACTGGTCATCACAGTTCTCCATGACCTTTGCCATCACAATGCTCTATATAGTTTTTCATGACAATTCTAAATGACCACTTTAATCAATTTGCTTGCTGACCATTTTCATCACATTTCTCTATTGTCATTACAATTCCCCATGACCCCTTTCTTCACAATGCTCCATGATGCCTGTCATCACAATGCTCAATGGCTTTTGTTATCACAATGCTCCAGGACCAGTTTCATCACAATACTCCATCCCCCTTGTCATCACGGTGCACAATGAAACCTCTCATTACAATGCTCCGTGACACTTGTCATCACAATGCTCCATGGCCCTTGTCATCACAATGCTCCAGAATTCTTGTCATCACCATGTTCCATGACCATGTCATCACAATTCTCCATGGCCCTTCGCATCACAATGCTCCAGAATTCTTGTCATCACAATGTTCCATGACCGTGTCATCACAATGCTCCATGGCCCTTTTCATCACAATGCTCCAGATTGCTTGTCATCACAAAGTTCCATGACCGTGTCATCACAATGCACCATGGCCTTTGTCATCACCATGCTCCAGAATTCTTGTCATCACAATGTTCCATGACCATGTCATCACAATTCTCCATGGCCCTTCTCATCACAATGCTCCAGAATTCTTGTCATCACAATGTTCCATGACCGTGTCATCACAATGCACCATGGCCCTTGTCATCACAATGCTCCATAATTCTTGTCATCACAATGTTCCATGACCGTGTCATTAAAATGCTCCAGAATTCTTGTCATCACAATGTTCCATGACCATGTCATCACAATGCTCCATGGCCCTTGTCATCACAATTCTCCAGAATTCTTGTCATCACAATGTTCCATGACCGTGTCATCACAATGCTCCCTGGCCCTTGTCATCACAATGCTCCAGAATTCTTTTCATCACAATGTTCCATGACCGTGTCATCACAATGCTCCATGGCCCCTGTCATCACAATGCTCCAGAATTCTTGTCATCACAATGTTCCATGACCGTGTCATCACAATGCTCCATGGCCCTTGTCATCACAATGCTCTAGAATTCTTGTCATCACAATGTTCCATGACCGTGTCATCACAATGCTCCATAATTCTTGTCATCACAATGTTCCATGACCGTGTCATCACAATGCTCCATAATTCTTGTCATCACAATGTTCCATGACCGTGTCACCACAATGCTCCATGGCCCTTGTCATCACAATGCTCCAGAATTCTTGTCATCAAAATATTCCATGACCGTGTCATCACAATGCTCCATGGCCCCTTTCATCACAATTCTGCAGAATTCTTGTCATCACAATGTTCCATGACCGTGTCATCACAATGCTCCATGGCCCTTGTCATCACAATGCTCCAGAATTCTTGTCATCACAATGTTCCATGACCGTGTCATCACAATGCTCCATAATTCTTGTCATCACAATGTTCCATGACCGTGTCACCACAATGCTCCACAATTCTTGTCATCACAATGTTCCATGACCGTGTCATCACAATGCTACATGACACTGGTCATCACAGTTCTCCATGAACTTTGCCATCACAATGCTCTATATAGTTTTTCATGACAATTCTAAATGACCACTTTAATCAATTTGCTTGCTGACCATTTTCATCACATTTCTCTATTGTCATTACAATTCCCCATGACCCCTTTCTTCACAATGCTCCATGATGCCTGTCATCACAATGCTCAATGGCTTTTGTTATCACAATGCTCCAGGACCAGTTTCATCACAATACTCCATCCCCCTTGTCATCACGGTGCACAATGAAACCTCTCATTACAATGCTCCGTGACACTTCTCATCACAATGCTCCATGGCTCTTGTCATCACAATGCTCCAGAATTCTTGTCATCACCATGTTCCATGACCATGTCATCACAATTCTCCATGGCCCTTCGCATCACAATGCTCCAGAATTCTTGTCATCACAATGTTCCATGACTGTGTCATCACAATGCACCTTGGCCTTTGTCATCACCATGCTCCAGAATTCTTGTCATCACAATGTTCCATGACCGTGAAATCACAATGCTCCAGAATTCTTGTCATCACCATGTTCCATGACCATGTCATCACAATTCTCCATGGCCCTTGTCATCACAATTCTCCAGAATTCTTGTCATCACAATGTTCCATGACCGTGTCATCACAATGCTCCATGGCCTTTGTCATCACAATGCTCCAGAATTCTTGTCATCACAATGTTCCATGACCGTGTCATCACAATGCTCCATGGCCCTTTTCATCACAATGCTCCAGATTGCTTGTCATCACAAAGTTCCATGACCGTGTCATCACAATGCACCATGGCCTTTGTCATCACCATGCTCCAGAATTCTTGTCATCACAATGTTCCATGACCGTGTCATCACAATGCTCCAGAATTCTTGTCATCACCATGTTCCATGACCGTGTCATCACAATTCTCCATGGCCCTTCTCATCACAATGCTCCAGAATTCTTGTCATCACAATGTTCCATGACTGTGTCATCACAATGCACCATGGCCCTTGTCATCACAATGCTCCAGAATTCTTGTCATCACAATGTTCCATGACCGTGTCATTAAAATGCTCCAGAATTCTTGTCATCACAATGTTCCATGACCATGTCATCACAATGCTCCATGGCCTTTGTCATCACAATTCTCCAGAATTCTTGTCATCACAATGTTCCATGACCGTGTCATCACAATGCTCCATGGCCATTGTCATCACAATGCTCCAGAATTCTTGTCATCACAATGTTCCATGACCGTGTCATCACAATGCTCCATGGCCCTTGTCATCACAATGTTCCATGACCGTGTCATCACAATGCTCCATGGCCCTTGTCATCACAATGCTCCAGAATTCTTGTCATCACAATGTTCCATGACCGTGTCATCACAATGCTCCATAATTCTTGTCATCACAATGTTACATGACCGTGTCATCACAATGCTCCATAATTCTTGTCATCACAATGTTCCATGACCGTGTCACCACAATGCTCCATGGCCCTTGTCATCACAATGCTCCAGAATTCTTGTCATCACAATATTCCATGACCGTGTCATCACAATGCTCCATTGCCCTTTTCATCACAATTCTCCAGAATTCTTGTCATCACAATGTTCCATGACCGTGTCATCACAATGCTCCATGGCCCTTGTCATCACAATGCTCCAGAATTCTTGTCATCACAATGATCCATGACCGTGTCATCACAATGATCCATAATTCTTGTCATCACAATGTTCCATGACCGTGTCATCACAATGCTCCATAATTCTTGTCATCACAATGTTCCATGACCGTGTCACCACAATGCTCCATGGCACTTGTCATCACAATGCTCCAGAATTCTTGTCATCACAATATTCCATGACCGTGTCATCACAATGCTCCATGGCCCTTCTCATCACAATGCTCCATAATTCTTGTCATCACAATGTTCCATGACCGTGTCATCACAATGCTACATGACACTGGTCATCACAGTTCTCCATGACCTTTGCCATCACAATGCTCTATATAGTTTTTCATGACAATTCTAAATGACCACTTTAATCAATTTGCTTGCTGACCATTTTCATCACATTTCTCTATTGTGATTACAATTCCCCATGACCCCTTTCTTCACAATGCTCCATGATGCCTGTCATCACAATGCTCAATGGCTTTTGTTATCACAATGCTCCAGGACCCGTTTCATCACAATACTCCATCCCCCTTGTCATCACGGTGCACAATGAAACCTCTCATTACAATGCTCCGTGACACTTGTCATCACAATGCTCCATGGCCCTTCGCATCACAATGCTCCAGAATTCTTGTCATCACAATGATCCATGACTGTGTCATCACAATGCTCCATGGCCCTTGTCATCACAATGCTCCAGAATTCTTGTCATCACAATGTTCCATGACCGTGTCATCACAATGCTCCATAATTCTTGTCATCACAATGCACCATGGCCTTTGTCATCACCATGCTCCAGAATTCTTGTCATCACAATGTTCCATGACCGTGTCATCACAATGCTCCAGAATTCTTGTCATCACCATGTTCCATGACCGTGTCATCACAATTCTCCATGGCCCTTCTCATCACAATGCTCCAGAATTCTTGTCATCACAATGTTCCATGACCGTGTCATCACAATGCACCATGGCCCTTGTCATCACAACGCTCCAGAATTCTTGTCATCACAATGTTCCATGACCGTGTCATTAAAATGCTCCAGAATTCTTGTCATCACAATGTTCCATGACCATGTCATCACAATGCTCCATGGCATTTGTCATCACAATTCTCCAGAATTCTTGTCATCACAATGTTCCATGACCGTGTCATCACAATGCTCCATTGCTATTGTCATCACAATGCTCCAGAATTCATGTCATCACAATGTTCCATGACCGTGTCATCACAATGCTCCATGGCCCTTGTCATCACAATGCTCCAGAATTCTTGTCATCACAATGTTCCATGACCGTGTCATCACAATGCTCCATGGCCCTTGTCATCACAATGCTCCAGAATTCTTGTCATCACAATGTTCCATGACCGTGTCATCACAATGCTCCATAATTCTTGTCATCACAATGTTCCATGACCGTGTCATCACAATGCTCCATAATTCTTGTCATCACAATGTTCCATGACCGTGTCACCACAATGCTCCATGGCCCTTGTCATCACAATGCTCCAGAATTCTTGTCATCACAATATTCCATGACCGTGTCATCACAATGCTCCATGGCCCTTGTCATAACAATTCTCCAGAATTCTTGTCATCACAATGTTCCATGACCGTGTCATCACAATGCTCCATGGCCCTTGTCATCACAATGTTCCATGACCGTGTCACCACAATGCTCCACAATTCTTGTCATCACAATGTTCCATGACCGTGTCATCACAATGCTACATGACACTGGTCATCACATTTCTCCATGACCTTTGCCATCACAATGCTCTATATAGTTTTTCATGACAATTCTAAATGACCACTTTAATCAATTTGCTTGCTGACCATTTTCATCACATTTCTCTATTGTCATTACAATTCCCCATGACCCCTTTCTTCACAATGCTCCATGATGCCTGTCATCACAATGCTCAATGGCTTTTGTTATCACAATGCTCCAGGACCAGTTTCATCACAATACTCCATCCCCCTTGTCATCACGGTGCACAATGAAACCTCTCATTACAATGCTCCGTGACACTTGTCATCACAATGCTCCATGGCCCTTGTCATCACAATGCTCCAGAATTCTTGTCATCACCATGTTCCATGACCATGTCATCACAATTCTCCATGGCCCTTCGCATCACAATGCTCCAGAATTCTTGTCATCACAATGTTCCATGACCGTGTCATCACAATGCTCCATGGCCCTTTTCATCACAATGCTCCAGATTGCTTGTCATCACAAAGTTCCATGACCGTGTCATCACAATGCTCCAGAATTCTTGTCATCACCATGTTCCATGACCATGTCATCACAATTCTCCATGGCCCTTCTCATCACAATGCTCCAGAATTCTTGTCATCACAATGTTCCATGACCGTGTGATCACAATGCACCATGGCCCTTGTCATCACAATGCTCGATAATTGTTTTCATCACAATGTTCCATGACCGTGTCATTAAAATGCTCCAGAATTCTTGTCATCACAATGTTCCATGACCATGTCATCACAATGCTCCATGGCCCTTGTCATCACAATTCTCCAGAATTCTTGTCATCACAATGTTCCATGACCGTGTCATCACAATGCTCCATGGCCCTTTTCATCACAATGCTCCAGAATTCTTGTCATCACAATGTTCCATGACCGTGTCATCACAATGCTCCATGGCCCTTGTCATCACAATGCTCCAGAATTCTTGTCATCACAATGTTCCATGACCGTGTCATCACAATGCTCCATGGCCCTTGTCATCACAATGCTCCATAATTCTTGTCATCACAATGTTCCATGACAGTGTCATCACAATGCTCCATAATTCATGTCATCACAATGTTCCATGACCGTGTCACCACAATGCTCCATGGCCCTTGTCATCACAATGCTCCAGAATTCTTGTCATCACAATGTTCCATGACCGTTTCATCACAATGCTCCATGGCCCTTGTCATCACAATTCTCCAGAATTCTTGTCATCACAATGTTCCATGACCGTGTCATCACAATGCTCCATGGCCCTTGTCATCACAATGCTCCAGAATTCTTGTCATCACAATGTTCCATGACTGTGTCATCACATTGCTCCATAATTCTTGTCATCACAATGTTCCATGACCGTGTCATCACAATGCTCCATAATTCTTGTCATCACAATGTTCCATGACCGTGTCACCACAATGCTCCACAATTCTTGTCATCACAATGTTCCATGACCGTGTCATCACAATGCTACATGACACTGGTCATCACAGTTCTCCATGACGTTTGCCATCACAATGCTCTATATAGTTTTTCATGACAATTCTAAAGGACCACTTTAATCAATTTGCTTGCTGACCATTTTCATCACATTTCTCTATTGTCATTACAATTCCCCATGACCCCTTTCTTCACAATGCTCCATGATGCCTGTCATCACAATGCTCAATGGCTTTTGTTATCACAATGCTCCAGGACCAGTTTCATCACAATACTCCATCCCCCTTGTCATCACGGTGCACAATGAAACCTCTCATTACAATGCTCCGTGACACTTGTCATCACAATGCTGCATGGCCCTTGTCATCACAATGCTCCAGAATTCTTGTCATCACCATGTTCCATGACCATGTCATCACAATTCTCCACGTCCCTTCGCATCACAATGCTCCAGAATTCTTGTCATCACAATGTTCCATGACCGTGTCATCACAATGCTCCATGGCCCTTTTCATCACAATGCTCCAGATTGCTTGTCATCACAAAGTTCCATGACCGTGTCATCACAATGCACCATGGCCTTTGTCATCACCATGCTCCAGAATTCTTGTCATCACAATGTTCCATGACCGTGTCATCACAATGCTCCAGAATTCTTGTCATCACCATGTTCCATGACCGTGTCATCACAATTCTCCATGGCCCTTCTCATCACAATGCTCCAGAATTCTTGTCATCACAATGTTCCATGACCGTGTCATCACAATGCACCATGGCCCTTGTCATCACAATGCTCCAGAATTCTTGTCATCACAATGTTCCATGACCGTGTCATTAAAATGCTCCAGAATTCTTGTCATCACAATGTTCCATGACCATGTCATCACAATGCTCCATGGCCTTTGTCATCACAATTCTCCAGAATTCTTGTCATCACAATGTTCCATGACCGTGTCATCACAATGCTCCATGGCCATTGTCATCACAATGCTCCAGAATTCTTGTCATCACAATGTTCCATGACCGTGTCATCACAATGCTCCATGGCCCTTGTCATCACAATGCTCCAGAATTCTTGTCATCACAATGTTCCATGACCGTGTCATCACAATGCTCCATGGCCCTTTTCATCACAATGCTCCAGATTGCTTGTCATCACAAAGTTCCATGACCGTGTCATCACAATGCACCATGGCCTTTGTCATCACCATGCTCCAGAATTCTTGTCATCACAATGTTCCATGACCGTGTCATCACAATGCTCCATGGCCCTTGTCATCACAATGTTCCATGACCGTGTCATCACAATGCTCCATGGCCCTTGTCATCACAATGCTCCAGAATTCTTGTCATCACAATGTTCCATGACCGTGTCATCACAATGCTCCATGGCCCTTTTCATCACAATGCTCCAGATTGCTTGTCATCACAAAGTTCCATGACCGTGTCATCACAATGCTCCAGAATTCTTGTCATCACCATGTTCCATGACCGTGTCATCACAATGCTCCATGGCCCTTTTCATCACAATGCTCCAGATTGCTTGTCATCACAAAGTTCCATGACCGTGTCATCACAATGCACCATGGCCTTTGTCATCACCATGCTCCAGAATTCTTGTCATCACAATGTTCCATGACCGTGTCATCACAATGCTCCAGAATTCTTGTCATCACCATGTTCCATGACCGTGTCATCACAATTCTCCATGGCCCTTCTCATCACAATGCTCCAGAATTCTTGTCATCACAATGTTCCATGACTGTGTCATCACAATGCACCATGTCCCTTGTCATCACAATGCTCCAGAATTCTTGTCATCACAATGTTCCATGACCGTGTCATTAAAATGCTCCAGAATTCTTGTCATCACAATGTTCCATGACCATGTCATCACAATGCTCCATGGCCTTTGTCATCACAATTCTCCAGAATTCTTGTCATCACAATGTTCCATGACCGTGTCATCACAATGCTCCATGGCCATTGTCATCACAATGCTCCAGAATTCTTGTCATCACAATGTTCCATGACCGTGTCATCACAATGCTCCATGGCCCTTGTCATCACAATGTTCCATGACCGTGTCATCACAATGCTCCATGGCCCTTGTCATCACAATGCTCCAGAATTCTTGTCATCACAATGTTCCATGACCGTGTCATCACAATGCTCCATAATTCTTGTCATCACAATGTTACATGACCGTGTCATCACAATGCTCCATAATTCTTGTCCTCACAATGTTCCATGACCGTGTCACCACAATGCTCCATGGCCCTTGTCATCACAATGCTCCAGAATTCTTGTCATCACAATATTCCATGACCGTGTCATCACAATGCTCCATGGCCCTTTTCATCACAATTCTCCAGAATTCTTGTCATCACAATGTTCCATGACCGTGTCATCACAATGCTCCATGGCCCTTGTCATCACAATGCTCCAGAATTCTTGTCATCACAATGTTCCATGACCGTGTCATCACAATGATCCATAATTCTTGTCATCACAATGTTCCATGACCGTGTCATCACAATGCTCCATAATTCTTGTCATCACAATGTTCCATGACTGTGTCACCACAATGCTCCATGGCCCTTGTCATCACAATGCTCCAGAATTCTTGTCATCACAATATTCCATGACCGTGTCATCACAATGCTCCATGGCCCTTCTCATCACAATGCTCCATAATTCTTGTCATCACAATGTTCCATGACCGTGTCATCACAATGCTACATGACACTGGTCATCACAGTTCTCCATGACCTTTGCCATCACAATGCTCTATATAGTTTTTCATGACAATTCTAAATGACCACTTTAATCAATTTGCTTGCTGTCCATTTTCATCACATTTCTCTATTGTGATTACAATTCCCCATGACCCCTTTCTTCACAATGCTCCATGATGCCTGTCATCACAATGCTCAATGGCTTTTGTTATCACAATGCTCCAGGACCAGTTTCATCACAATACTCCATCACCCTTGTCATCACGGTGCACAATGAAACCTCTCATTACAATGCTCCGTGACACTTGTCATCACAATGCTCCATGGCCCTTCGCATCACAATGCTCCAGAATTCTTGTCATCACAATGTTCCCTGACCGTGTCATCACAATGCTCCAGAATTCTTGTCATCACAATGCTCCAGAATTCTTGTCATCACAATGTTCCATGACCGTGTCATCACAATGCACCAGAATTCTTGTCATCACAATGCTCCAGAATTCTTGTCATCACAATGTTCCATGACCGTGTCATCACAATGCTCCATAATTCTTGTCATCACAATGCACCATGGCCTTTGTCATCACCATGCTCCAGAATTCTTGTCATCACAATGTTCCATGACCGTGTCATCACAATGCTCCAGAATTCTTGTCATCACCATGTTCCATGACCGTGTCATCACAATTCTCCATGGCCCTTCTCATCACAATGCTCCAGAATTCTTGTCATCACAATGTTCCATGACCGTGTCATCACAATGCTCCATAATTCTTGTCATCACAATGCACCATGGCCTTTGTCATCACCATGCTCCAGAATTCTTGTCATCACAATGTTCCATGACCGTGTCATCACAATGCTCCAGAATTCTTGTCATCACCATGTTCCATGACCGTGTCATCACAATTCTCCATGGCCCTTCTCATCACAATGCTCCAGAATTCTTGTCATCACAATGTTCCATGACCGTGTCATCACAATGCACCATGGCCCTTGTCATCACAATGCTCCAGAATTCTTGTCATCACAATGTTCCATGACCGTGTCATTAAAATGCTCCAGAATTCTTGTCATCACAATGTTCCATGACCATGTCATCACAATGCTCCATGGCATTTGTCATCACAATTCTCCAGAATTCTTGTCATCACAATGTTCCATGACCGTGTCATCACAATGCTCCATTGCCATTGTCATCACAATGCTCCAGAATTCATGTCATCACAATGTTCCATGACCGTGTCATCACAATGCTCCATGGCCCTTGTCATCACAATGCTCCAGAATTCTTGTCATCACAATGTTCCATGACCGTGTCATCACAATGCTCCATGGCCCTTGTCATCACAATGCTCCAGAATTCTTGTCATCACAATGTTCCATGACCGTGTCATCACAATGCTCCATAATTCTTGTCATCACAATGTTCCATGACCGTGTCATCACAATGCTCCATAATTCTTGTCATCACAATGTTCCATGACCGTGTCACCACAATGCTCCATGGCCCTTGTCATCACAATGCTCCAGAATTCTTGTCATCACAATATTCCATGACCGTGTCATCACAATGCTCCATGGCCCTTGTCATAACAATTCTCCAGAATTCTTGTCATCACAATGTTCCATGACCGTGTCATCACAATGCTCCATGGCCCTTGTCATCACAATGCTCCAGAATTCTTCTCATCACAATGTTCCATGACCGTGTCATCACAATGATCCATAATTCTTGTCATCACAATGTTCCATGACCGTGTCATCACAATGCTCCATAATTCTTGTCATCACAATGTTCCATGACCGTGTCACCACAATGCTCCACAATTCTTGTCATCACAATGTTCCATGACCGTGTCATCACAATGCTACATGACACTGGTCATCACATTTCTCCATGACCTTTGCCATCACAATGCTCTATATAGTTTTTCATGACAATTCTAAATGACCACTTTAATCAATTTGCTTGCTGACCATTTTCATCACATTTCTCTATTGTCATTACAATTCCCCATGACCCCTTTCTTCACAATGCTCCATGATGCCTGTCATCACAATGCTCAATGGCTTTTGTTATCACAATGCTCCAGGACCAGTTTCATCACAATACTCCATCCCCCTTGTCATCACGGTGCACAATGAAACCTCTCATTACAATGCTCCGTGACACTTGTCATCACAATGCTCCATGGCCCTTGTCATCACAATGCTCCAGAATTCTTGTCATCACCATGTTCCATGACCATGTCATCACAATTCTCCATGGCCCTTCGCATCACAATGCTCCAGAATTCTTGTCATCACAATGTTCCATGACCGTGTCATCACAATGCTCCATGGCCCTTTTCATCACAATGCTCCAGATTGCTTGTCATCACAAAGTTCCATGACCGTGTCATCACAATGCTCCAGAATTCTTGTCATCACCATGTTCCATGACCATGTCATCACAATTCTCCATGGCCCTTCTCATCACAATGCTCCAGAATTCTTGTCATCACAATGTTCCATGACCGTGTGATCACAATGCACCATGGCCCTTGTCATCACAATGCTCGATAATTGTTTTCATCACAATGTTCCATGACCGTGTCATTAAAATGCTCCAGAATTCTTGTCATCACAATGTTCCATGACCATGTCATCACAATGCTCCATGGCCCTTGTCATCACAATTCTCCAGAATTCTTGTCATCACAATGTTCCATGACCGTGTCATCACAATGCTCCATGGCCCTTTTCATCACAATGCTCCAGAATTCTTGTCATCACAATGTTCCATGACCGTGTCATCACAATGCTCCATGGCCCTTGTCATCACAATGCTCCAGAATTCTTGTCATCACAATGTTCCATGACCGTGTCATCACAATGCTCCATGGCCCTTGTCATCACAATGCTCCATAATTCTTGTCATCACAATGTTCCATGACAGTGTCATCACAATGCTCCATAATTCATGTCATCACAATGTTCCATGACCGTGTCACCACAATGCTCCATGGCCCTTGTCATCACAATGCTCCAGAATTCTTGTCATCACAATGTTCCATGACCGTGTCATCACAATGCTCCATGGCCCTTGTCATCACAATTCTCCAGAATTCTTGTCATCACAATGTTCCATGACCGTGTCATCACAATGCTCCATGGCCCTTGTCATCACAATGCTCCAGAATTCTTGTCATCACAATGTTCCATGACCGTGTCATCACATTGCTCCATAATTCTTGTCATCACAATGTTCCATGACCGTGTCATCACAATGCTCCATAATTCTTGTCATCACAATGTTCCATGACCGTGTCACCACAATGCTCCACAATTCTTGTCATCACAATGTTCCATGACCGTGTCATCACAATGCTACATGACACTGGTCATCACAGTTCTCCATGACGTTTGCCATCACAATGCTCTATATAGTTTTTCATGACAATTCTAAAGGACCACTTTAATCAATTTGCTTGCTGACCATTTTCATCACATTTCTCTATTGTCATTACAATTCCCCATGACCCCTTTCTTCACAATGCTCCATGATGCCTGTCATCACAATGCTCAATGGCTTTTGTTATCACAATGCTCCAGGACCAGTTTCATCACAATACTCCATCCCCCTTGTCATCACGGTGCACAATGAAACCTCTCATTACAATGCTCCGTGACACTTGTCATCACAATGCTGCATGGCCCTTGTCATCACAATGCTCCAGAATTCTTGTCATCACCATGTTCCATGACCATGTCATCACAATTCTCCACGTCCCTTCGCATCACAATGCTCCAGAATTCTTGTCATCACAATGTTCCATGACCGTGTCATCACAATGCTCCATGGCCCTTTTCATCACAATGCTCCAGATTGCTTGTCATCACAAAGTTCCATGACCGTGTCATCACAATGCACCATGGCCTTTGTCATCACCATGCTCCAGAATTCTTGTCATCACAATGTTCCATGACCGTGTCATCACAATGCTCCAGAATTCTTGTCATCACCATGTTCCATGACCGTGTCATCACAATTCTCCATGGCCCTTCTCATCACAATGCTCCAGAATTCTTGTCATCACAATGTTCCATGACCGTGTCATCACAATGCACCATGGCCCTTGTCATCACAATGCTCCAGAATTCTTGTCATCACAATGTTCCATGACCGTGTCATTAAAATGCTCCAGAATTCTTGTCATCACCATGTTCCATGACCATGTCATCACAATGCTCCATGGCCTTTGTCATCACAATTCTCCAGAATTCTTGTCATCACAATGTTCCATGACCGTGTCATCACAATGCTCCATGGCCATTGTCATCACAATGCTCCAGAATTCTTGTCATCACAATGTTCCATGACCGTGTCATCACAATGCTCCATGGCCCTTGTCATCACAATGTTCCATGACCGTGTCATCACAATGCTCCATGGCCCTTGTCATCACAATGCTCCAGAATTCTTGTCATCACAATGTTCCATGACCGTGTCATCACAATGCTCCATAATTCTTGTCATCACAATGTTACATGACCGTGTCATCACAATGCTCCATAATTCTTGTCATCACAATGTTCCATGACCGTGTCACCACAATGCTCCATGGCCCTTGTCATCACAATGCTCCAGAATTCTTGTCATCACAATATTCCATGACCGTGTCATCACAATGCTCTATATAGTTTTTCATGACAATTCTAAATGACCACTTTAATCATTTTGCTTGCTGACCATTTTCATCACATTTCTCTATTGTCATTACAATTCCCCATGACCCCTTTCTTCACAATGCTCCATGATGCCTGTCATCACAATGCTCAATGGCTTTTGTTATCACAATGCTCAAGGACCAGTTTCATCACAATACTCCATCCCCCTTGTCATCACGGTGCACAATGAAACCTCTCATTACAATGCTCCGTGACACTTGTCATCACAATGCTCCATGGCCCTGGTCATCACAATGCTCCAGAATTCTTGTCATCACCATGTTCCATGACCATGTCATCACAATTCTCCATGGCCCTTCGCATCACAATGCTCCAGAATTCTTGTCATCACAATGTTCCATGACCGTGTGATCACAATGCTCCATGGCCCTTGTCATCACAATGCTCCAGAATTCTTGTCATCACAATGTTCCATGACCGTGTGATCACAATGCACCATGGCCCTTGTCATCACAATGCTCGATAATTCTTTTCATCACAATGTTCCATGACCGTGTCATTAAAATGCTCCAGAATTCTTGTCATCACAATGTTCCATGACCATGTCATCACAATGCTCCATGGCCCTTGTCATCACAATTCTCCAGAATTCTTGTCACAATGTTCCATGACCGTGTCATCACAATGCTCCATGGCCCTTTTCATCACAATGCTCCAGAATTCTTGTCATCACAATGTTCCATGACCGTGTCATCACAATGCTCCATGGCCCTTGTCATCACAATGCTCCAGAATTCTTGTCATCACCATGTTCCATGACCATGTCATCACAATTCTCCATGGCCCTTCGCATCACAATGCTCCATAATTCTTGTCATCACAATGTTCCATGACAGTGTCATCACAATGCTCCATAATTCATGTCATCACAATGTTCCATGACCGTGTCACCACAATGCTCCATGGCCCTTGTCATCACAATGCTCCAGAATTCTTGTCATCACAATGTTCCATGACCGTGTCATCACAATGCTCCATGGCCCTTGTCATCACAATTCTCCAGAATTCTTGTCATCACAATGTTCCATGACCGTGTCATCACAATGCTCCATGGCCCTTGTCATCACAATGCTCCAGAATTCTTGTCATCACAATGTTCCATGACCGTGTCATCACATTGCTCCATAATTCTTGTCATCACAATGTTCCATGACCGTGTCATCACAATGCTCCATAATTCTTGTCATCACAATGTTCCATGACCGTGTCACCACAATGCTCCACAATTCTTGTCATCACAATGTTCCATGACCGTGTCATCACAATGCTACATGACACTGGTCATCACAGTTCTCCATGACGTTTGCCATCACAATGCTCTATATAGTTTTTCATGACAATTCTAAAGGACCACTTTAATCAATTTGCTTGCTGACCATTTTCATCACATTTCTCTATTGTCATTACAATTCCCCATGACCCCTTTCTTCACAATGCTCCATGATGCCTGTCATCACAATGCTCAATGGCTTTTGTTATCACAATGCTCCAGGACCAGTTTCATCACAATACTCCATCCCCCTTGTCATCACGGTGCACAATGAAACCTCTCATTACAATGCTCCGTGACACTTGTCATCACAATGCTGCATGGCCCTTGTCATCACAATGCTCCAGAATTCTTGTCATCACCATGTTCCATGACCATGTCATCACAATTCTCCACGTCCCTTCGCATCACAATGCTCCAGAATTCTTGTCATCACAATGTTCCATGACCGTGTCATCACAATGCTCCATGGCCCTTTTCATCACAATGCTCCAGATTGCTTGTCATCACAAAGTTCCATGACCGTGTCATCACAATGCACCATGGCCTTTGTCATCACCATGCTCCAGAATTTTTATCATCACAATGTTCCATGACCGTGTCATCACAATGCTCCAGAATTCTTGTCATCACCATGTTCCATGACCATGTCATCACAATTCTCCATGGCCCTTCTCATCACAATGCTCCAGAATTCTTGTCATCACAATGTTGCATGACCGTGTCATCACAATGCTCCATGGCCCTTTTCATCACAAGGCTCCAGATTGCTTGTCATCACAATGTTCCATGACCGTGTCATCACAATGCACCATGGCCCTTGTCATCACAATGCTCCATAATTCTTGTCATCACAATGTTCCATGACCGTGTCAGTAAAATGCTCCAGAATTCTTGTCATCACAATGTTCCATGACCATGTCATCACAATGCTCCATGGCCCTTGTCATCACAATTCTCCAGAATTCTTGACATCACAATGTTCCATGACCGTGTCATCACAATGCTCCATGGCCCTTTTCATCACAATGCTCCAGAATTCTTGTCATCACAATGTTCCATGACCGTGTCATCACAATGCTCCATGGCCCTTGTCATCACAATGCTCCAGAATTCTTGTCATCACAATGTTCCATGACTGTGTCATCACAATGCTCCATGGCCCTTGTCATCACAATGTTCCAGAATCCTTGTCTTCACAATGTTCCATGACCGTGTCATCACAATGCTACATAATTCTTGTCATCACAATGTTCCATGACCGTGTCATCACAATGCTCCATAATTCTTGTCATCACAATGTTCCATGACCGTGTCACCACAATGCTCCATGGCCCTTGTCATCACAATGCTCCAGAATTCTTGTCATCACAATATTCCATGACCGTGTCATCACAATGCTCCATGGCCCTTGTCATCACAATTCTCCAGAATTCTTGTCATCACAATGTTCCATGACTGTGTCATCACAATGCTCCATGGCCCTTGTCATCACAATGCTAGAGAATTCTTGTCATCACAATGTTCCATGACCGTGTCATCACAATGCTCCATAATTCTTGTCATCACAATGTTCCATGACCGTGTCACCACAATGCTCCACAATTCTTGTCATCACAATGTTCCATGACCGTGTCATCACAATGCTACATGACACTGGTCATCACAGTTCTCCATGACCTTTGCCATCACAATGCTCTATATAGTTTTTCATGACAATTCTAAATGACCACTTTAATCAATTTGCTTGCTGACCATTTTCATCACATTTCTCTATTGTCATTACAATTCCCCATGACCCCTTTCTTCACAATGCTCCATGATGCCTGTCATCACAATGCTCAATGGCTTTTGTTATCACAATGCTCCAGGACCAGTTTCATCACAATACTCCATCCCCCTTGTCATCACGGTGCACAATGAAACCTCTCATTACAATGCTCCGTGACACTTGTCATCACAATGCTCCATGGCCCTTGTCATCACAATGCTCCAGAATTCTTGTCATCACCATGTTCCATGACCATGTCATCACAATTCTCCATGGCCCTTCGCATCACAATGCTCCAGAATTCTTGTCATCACAATGTTCCATGACCGTGTCATCACAATGCTCAATGGCCCTTTTCATCACAATGCTCCAGATTGCTTGTCATCACAAAGTTCCATGACCGTGTCATCACAATGCTCCAGAATTCTTGTCATCACCATGTTCCATGACCATGTCATCACAATTCTCCATGGCCCTTCTCATCACAATGCTCCAGAATTCTTGTCATCACAATGTTCCATGACCGTGTCATCACAATGCACCATGGCCCTTGTCACCACAATGCTCCATAATTCTTGTCATCACAATGTTCCATGACCGTGTCATTAAAATGCTCCAGAATTCTTGTCACCACAATGTTCCATGACCGTGTCATCACAATGCTCCATGGCCCTTTTCATCACAATGCTCCAGAATTCTTGTCATCACCATGTTACATGACCGTGTCATCACAATGCTCCATGGCCCTTGTCATCACAATGCTCCAGATTGCTTGTCATCACAATGTTCCATGACCGTGTCATCACAATGCTCCATGGCCCTTTTCATCACAATGCTCCAGATTGCTTGTCATCACAATGTTCCATGACCGTGTCTTTACAATGCACCATGGCCCTTGTCATCACAATGCTCCATAATTCTTGTCATCACAATGTTCCATGACCGTGTCATTAAAATGCTCCAGAATTCTTGTCATCACAATGTTCCATGACCATGTCATCACAATGCTCCATGGCCCTTGTCATCACAATGCTCCAGAATTCTTGTCATCACAATGTTCCATGACCGTGTCATCACAATGCTCCATGGCCCTTTTCATCACAATGCTCCAGATTGCTTGTCATCACAATGTTCCATGACCATGTCTTCACAATGCACCATGGCCCTTGTCATCACAATGCTCCATAATTCTTGTCATCACAATGTTCCATGACCGTGTCATTAAAATGCTCCAGAATTCTTGTCATCACAATGTTCCATGACCATGTCATCACAATGCTCCATGGCCCTTGTCATCACAATGCTCCAGAATTCTTGTCATCACAATGTTCCATGACCGTGTCATCACAATGCACCATGGCCCTTGTCATCACAATGCTCCATAATTCTTGTCATCACAATGTTCCATGACCGTGTCAACACAATGCTCCATAATTCTTGTCATCACAATGTTCCATGACCGTGTCATCACAATGCTCCATAATTCTTGTCAACACAATGTTCCATGACCATGTCACCACAATGCTCCATGGCCCTTGTCATCACAATGCTCCAGAATTCTTGTCATCACAATGTTCCATGACCGTGTCATCACAATGCACCATGGCCCTTGTCATCACAATGCTCCAGAATTCTTGTCATCACAATGTTCCATGACCGTGTCATCACAATGCTCCATAATTCTTGTCATCACAATGTTCCATGACCGTGTCATCACAATGCTCCATAATTCTTGTCATCACAATGTTCCATGACCGTGTCATCACAATGCTCCACAATTCTTGTCATCACAATGTTCCATGACCGTGTCATCACAATGCTACATGACACTGGTCATCACAGTTCTCCATGACCTTTTCCATCACAATGCTCTATATAGTTTTTCATGACAATTCTAAATGACCACTTTAATCAATTTGCTTGCTGACCATTTTCATCACATTTCTCTATTGTCATTACAATTGCCCATGACCCCTTTCTTCACAATGCTCCATGATGCCTGTCATCACAATGCTCAATGGCTTTTGTTATCACAATGCTCCAGGACCAGTTTCATCACAATACTCCATCCCCCTTGTCATCACGGTGCACAATGAAACCTCTCTTTACAATGCTCCGTGACACTTGTCATCACAATGCTCCATGGCCCTTGTCATCACAATGCTCCAGAATTCTTGTCATCACCATGTTCCATAACCATGTCATCACAATGCTCCATGGCCCTTCGCATCACAATGCTCCAGAATTCTTGTCATCACAATGTTCCATGACCGTGTCATCACAATGCTCCATGGCCCTTTTCATCACAATGCTCCAGATTGCTTGTAATCAGAAAGTTCCATGACCGTGTCATCACAATGCACCATGGCCTTTGTCATCACCATGCTCCAGAATACTTGTCATCAAAATGTCCCATTACCGTGTCATCACAATGCTCCATGGCCCTTGTCATCACAATGCTCCAGAATTCTTGACACCACAATGTTCCATGACCGTGTCATCACAATGCTCCATGGCCCTTTTCATCACAATGCTCCAGAATTCTTGTCATCACCATGTTCCATGACCGTGTCATCACAATACTCCATGGCCCTTGTCATCACAATGCTCCAGAATTCTTGACACCACAATGTTCCATGACCGTGTCATCACAATGCTCCATGGCCCTTTTCATCACAATGCTCCAGAATTCTTGTCATCACCATGTTCCATGACCGAGTCATCACAATGCTCCATGGCACTTGTCATCACAATGCTCCATAATTCTTGTCATCACAATGTTCCATGACCGTGTCATCACAATGCTCCATGGCCCTTTTCATCACAATGCTCCAGATTGCTTGTCATCACAATGTTCCATGACCATGTCTTCACAATGCTCCATGGCCCTTTTCATCACAATGCTCCATAATACTTGTCATCACAATGTTCCATGACCGTGTCATTAAAATGCTCCAGAATTCTTGTCATCACAATGTTCCATGACCATGTCATCACAATGCTCCATGGCCCTTGTCATCACAATGCTCCAGAATTCTTGTCATCACAATGTTCCATGACCGTGTCATCAAAATGCTCCATGGCCCTTGTCATCACAATTCTCCAGAATTCTTGTCATCACAATGTTCCATGACCGTGTCATCACAATGCTCCATAATTCTTGTCATCACAATGTTCCATGAACGTGTCATCACAATGCTCCATAATTCTTGTCATCACAATGTTCCATGACCGTGTCACCACAATGCTCCACAATTCTTGTCATCACAATGTTCCATGACCGTGTCATCACAATGCTACATGACACTGGTCATCACAGTTCTCCATGACCTTTGCCATCACAATGCTCTATATAGTTTTTCATGACAATTCTAAATGACCACTTTAATCAATTTGCTTGCTGACCATTTTCATCACATTTCTCTATTGTCATTACAATTCCCCATGACCCCTTTCTTCACAATGCTCCATGATGCCTGTCATCACAATGCTCAATGTCTTTTGTTATCACAGTGCTCCAGGACCAGTTTCATCACAATACTCCATCCCCCTTGTCATCACGGTGCAAAATGAAACCTCTCATTACAATGCTCCGTGACACTTGTCATCACAATGCTCCATGGCCCTTGTCATCACAATGCTCCAGAATTCTTGTCATCACCATGTTCCATGACAATGTCATCACAATTCTCCATGGCCCTTCGCATCACAATGCTCCAGAATTCTTGTCATCACAATGTTCCATGACTGTGTCATCACAATGCTCCATGGCCCTTTTAATCACAATGCTCCAGATTGCTTATCATCACAAAGTTCCATGACCGTGTCATCACAATGCACCATGGCCTTTGTCATCACCATGCTCCAGAATTCTTGTCATCACAATGTTCCATGACTGTGTCATCACAATGCTCCAGAATTCTTGTCATCACCATGTTCCATGACCATGTCATCACAATTCTCCATGGCCCTTCTCATCACAATGCTCCAGAATTCTTGTCATCACAATGTTCCATGACCGTGTCATCACAATGCTCCATGGCCCTTTTCATCACAATGCTCCAGATTGCTTGTCATCACAATGTTCCATGACCGTGTCATCACAATGCACCATGGTCCTTGTCATCACAATTCTCCAGAATTCTTGTCATCAAAATGTTCCATGACCGTGTCATCACAATGCTCCATGGCCCTTGTCATCACAATGCTCCAGAATTCTTGTCATCACAATGTTCCATGACCGTGTCATCACAATGCTCCATAATTCTTGTCATCACAATGTTCCATGACCGTGTCATCACAATGCTCCATAATTCTTGTCATCACAATGTTCCATGACCGTGTCACCACAATGCTCCACAATTCTTGTCATCACAATGTTCCATGACCGTGTCATCACAATGCTACATGACACTGGTCATCACAGTTCTCCATGACCTTTGCCATCACAATGCTCTATATAGTTTTTCATGACAATTCTAAATGACCACTTTAATCAATTTGCTTGCTGACCATTTTCATCACATTTCTCTATTGTCATTACAATTCCCCATGACCCCTTTCTTCACAATGCGCCATGATGCCGGTCATCACAATGCTCAATGTCTTTTGTTATCACAATGCTCCAGGACCAGTTTCATCACAATACTCCATCCCCCTTGTCATCACGGTGCACAATGAAACCTCTCATTACAATGCTCCGTGACACTTGTCATCACAATGCTCCATGGCCCTTGTCATCACAATGCTCCAGAATTCTTGTCATCACAATGTTCCATGACCGTGTCATCACAATGCTCCATGGCCCTTTTCATCACAATGCTCCAGATTGCTTGTAATCACAAAGTTCCATGACCGTGTCATCACAATGCACCATGGCCTTTGTCATCACCATGCTCCAGAATACTTGCCATCACAATGTCCCATGACCGTGTCATCACAATGCTCCATGGCCCTTTGTCATCACAATGCTCCAGAATTCTTGTCATCACAATGTTCCATGACCGTGTCAACACAATGCTCCATAATTCTTGTCATCACAATGTTCCATGACCGTGTCATCACAATGCTCCATAATTCTTGTCAACACAATGTTCCATGACCATGTCACCACAATGCTCCATGGCCCTTGTCATCACAATGCTCCAGAATTCTTGTCATCACAATGTTCCATGACCGTGTCATCACAATGCACCATGGCCCTTGTCATCACAATGCTCCAGAATTCTTGTCATCACAATGTTCCATGACCGTGTCATCACAATGCTCCATAATTCTTGTCATCACAATGTTCCATGACCGTGTCATCACAATGCTCCATAATTCTTGTCATCACAATGTTCCATGACCGTGTCATCACAATGCTCCACAATTCTTGTCATCACAATGTTCCATGACCGTGTCATCACAATGCTACATGACACTGGTCATCACAGTTCTCCATGACCTTTTCCATCACAATGCTCTATATAGTTTTTCATGACAATTCTAAATGACCACTTTAATCAATTTGCTTGCTGACCATTTTCATCACATTTCTCTATTGTCATTACAATTGCCCATGACCCCTTTCTTCACAATGCTCCATGATGCCTGTCATCACAATGCTCAATGGCTTTTGTTATCACAATGCTCCAGGACCAGTTTCATCACAATACTCCATCCCCCTTGTCATCACGGTGCACAATGAAACCTCTCTTTACAATGCTCCGTGACACTTGTCATCACAATGCTCCATGGCCCTTGTCATCACAATGCTCCAGAATTCTTGTCATCACCATGTTCCATAACCATGTCATCACAATGCTCCATGGCCCTTCGCATCACAATGCTCCAGAATTCTTGTCATCACAATGTTCCATGACCGTGTCATCACAATGCTCCATGGCCCTTTTCATCACAATGCTCCAGATTGCTTGTAATCAGAAAGTTCCATGACCGTGTCATCACAATGCACCATGGCCTTTGTCATCACCATGCTCCAGAATACTTGTCATCAAAATGTCCCATTACCGTGTCATCACAATGCTCCATGGCCCTTGTCATCACAATGCTCCAGAATTCTTGACACCACAATGTTCCATGACCGTGTCATCACAATGCTCCATGGCCCTTTTCATCACAATGCTCCAGAATTCTTGTCATCACCATGTTCCATGACCGTGTCATCACAATACTCCATGGCCCTTGTCATCACAATGCTCCAGAATTCTTGACACCACAATGTTCCATGACCGTGTCATCACAATGCTCCATGGCCCTTTTCATCACAATGCTCCAGAATTCTTGTCATCACCATGTTCCATGACCGAGTCATCACAATGCTCCATGGCACTTGTCATCACAATGCTCCATAATTCTTGTCATCACAATGTTCCATGACCGTGTCATCACAATGCTCCATGGCCCTTTTCATCACAATGCTCCAGATTGCTTGTCATCACAATGTTCCATGACCATGTCTTCACAATGCTCCATGGCCCTTTTCATCACAATGCTCCATAATTCTTGTCATCACAATGTTCCATGACCGTGTCATT
The DNA here is from genome assembly GCF_949987535.1 of Balaenoptera acutorostrata. Taxonomy (NCBI): domain Eukaryota; kingdom Metazoa; phylum Chordata; class Mammalia; order Artiodactyla; family Balaenopteridae; genus Balaenoptera; species Balaenoptera acutorostrata. The sequence continues at coordinate 57,218 of NW_026645939.1, read as the reverse complement.
AAAATGCTCCAGAATTCTTGTCATCATAATGTTCCATGACCATGTCATCACAATGCTCCATGGCCCTTGTCATCACAATGCTCCAGAATTCTTGTCATCACAATGTTCCATGACCGTGTCATCAAAATGCTCCATGGCCCTTGTCATCACAATTCTCCAGAATTCTTGTCATCACAATGTTCCATGACCGTGTCATCACAATGCTCCATAATTCTTGTCATCACAATGTTCCATGAACGTGTCATCACAATGCTCCATAATTCTTGTCATCACAATGTTCCATGACCGTGTCACCACAATGCTCCACAATTCTTGTCATCACAATGTTCCATGACCGTGTCATCACAATGCTACATGACACTGGTCATCACAGTTCTCCATGACCTTTGCCATCACAATGCTCTATATAGTTTTTCATGACAATTCTAAATGACCACTTTAATCAATTTGCTTGCTGACCATTTTCATCACATTTCTCTATTGTCATTACAATTCCCCATGACCCCTTTCTTCACAATGCTCCATGATGCCTGTCATCACAATGCTCAATGTCTTTTGTTATCACAATGCTCCAGGACCAGTTTCATCACAATACTCCATCCCCCTTGTCATCACGGTGCAAAATGAAACCTCTCATTACAATGCTCCGTGACACTTGTCATCACAATGCTCCATGGCCCTTGTCATCACAATGCTCCAGAATTCTTGTCATCACCATGTTCCATGACAATGTCATCACAATTCTCCATGGCCCTTCGCATCACAATTCTCCAGAATTCTTGTCATCACAATGTTCCATGACTGTGTCATCACAATGCTCCATGGCCCTTTTAATCACAATGCTCCAGATTGCTTATCATCACAAAGTTCCATGACCGTGTCATCACAATGCACCATGGCCTTTGTCATCACCATGCTCCAGAATTCTTGTCATCACAATGTTCCATGACTGTGTCATCACAATGCTCCAGAATTCTTGTCATCACCATGTTCCATGACCATGTCATCACAATTCTCCATGGCCCTTCTCATCACAATGCTCCAGAATTCTTGTCATCACAATGTTCCATGACCGTGTCATCACAATGCTCCATGGCCCTTTTCATCACAATGCTCCAGATTGCTTGTCATCACAATGTTCCATGACCGTGTCATCACAATGCACCATGGCCCTTGTCATCACAATTCTCCAGAATTCTTGTCATCAAAATGTTCCATGACCGTGTCATCACAATGCTCCATGGCCCTTGTCATCACAATGCTCCAGAATTCTTGTCATCACAATGTTCCATGACCGTGTCATCACAATGCTCCATAATTCTTGTCATCACAATGTTCCATGACCGTGTCATCACAATGCTCCATAATTCTTGTCATCACAATGTTCCATGACCGTGTCACCACAATGCTCCACAATTCTTGTCATCACAATGTTCCATGACCGTGTCATCACAATGCTACATGACACTGGTCATCACAGTTCTCCATGACCTTTGCCATCACAATGCTCTATATAGTTTTTCATGACAATTCTAAATGACCACTTTAATCAATTTGCTTGCTGACCATTTTCATCACATTTCTCTATTGTCATTACAATTCCCCATGACCCCTTTCTTCACAATGCGCCATGATGCCGGTCATCACAATGCTCAATGTCTTTTGTTATCACAATGCTCCAGGACCAGTTTCATCACAATACTCCATCCCCCTTGTCATCACGGTGCACAATGAAACCTCTCATTACAATGCTCCGTGACACTTGTCATCACAATGCTCCATGGCCCTTGTCATCACAATGCTCCAGAATTCTTGTCATCACAATCTTCCATGACCGTGTCATCACAATGCTCCATGGCCCTTTTCATCACAATGCTCCAGATTGCTTGTAATCACAAAGTTCCATGACCGTGTCATCACAATGCACCATGGCCTTTGTCATCACCATGCTCCAGAATACTTGCCATCACAATGTCCCATGACCGTGTCATCACAATGCTCCATGGCCCTTTGTCATCATAATGCTCCAGAATTCTTGTCACCACAATGTTCCATGACCGTGTCATCACAATGCTCCATGGCCCTTTTCATCACAATGCTCCAGATTGCTTGTCATCACAAAGTTACATGACCGTGTCATCACAATGCACCATGGCCTTTGTCATCACCATGCTCCAGAATTCTTGTCATCACTATGTTCCATGACCGTGTCATCACAATGCTCCAGAATTCTTGTCATCACCATGTTCCATGAGCATGTCATCACAATTCTCCATGGCCCTTCTCATCACAATGCTCCAGAATTCTTGTCATCACAATGTTCCATGACCGTGTCATCACAATGCACCATGGCCCTTGTCATCACAATGCTCCATAATTCTTGTCATCACAATGTTCCATGACCGTGTCATTAAAATGCTCCAGAATTCTTGTCATCACAATGTTCCATGACCATGTCATCACAATGCTCCATGGCCCTTGTCATCACAATGCTCCAGAATTCTTGTCATCACAATGTTCCATGACCGTGTCATCACAATGCTCCATAATTCTTGTCATCACAATGTTCCATGACCATGTCACCACAATGCTCCATGGCTCTTGTCATCACAATGCTCCAGAATTCTTGTCATCACAATGTTCCATGACCGTGTCATCACAATGCTCCATGGCCCTTGTCATCACAATGCTCCAGAATTCTTGTCATCACAATGTTCCATGACCATGTCATCACAATGCTCCATAATTCTTGTCATCACAATATTCCATGACCGTGTCACCACAATGCTCCATAATTCTTGTCATCACAATGTTCCATGACCGTGTCATCACAATGCTACATGACACTGGTCATCACAGTTCTCCATGACCTTTGCCATCACAATGCTCTATATAGTTTTTCATGACAATTCTAAATGACCATTTTAATCAATTTGCTTGCTGACCATTTTCATCAAATTTCTCTATTGTCATTACAATTCCCCATGACCCCTTTCTTCACAATGCTCCATGATGCCTGTCATCACAATGCTCAATGGCTTTTGTTATCACAATGCTCCAGGACCAGTTTCATCACAATACTCCATCCCCCTTCTCATCACGGTGCACAATGAAAAATTTCATTACAATTCTCTAGAATTCTTGTCATCACAATGTTCCATGACCATGTCATCACAATTCTCCAAGACCCTTGTCATCATATTGCTCCAGAATTCTTATCATCACAATGCTCCATGACACTTGTCATCACAATGCTCCATGGCCTTTGTCATCACAATGCTCCAGAATTCTTGTCATCACAATGTTCCATGACCGTGTCATCACAATGCTCCATGGCCCTTGTCATCACAATGCTCCATAATTCTTGTCATCACAATGTTCCATGACCGTGTCATCACAATGCTCCATGCCCCTTGTCATCACAATGCTCCATAATTCTTGTCATCACAATGTTCCATGACCGTGTCATCACAATGCACCATGGCCCTTGTCATCACAATGCTCCATAATTCTTGTCATCACAATGTTCCATGACCGTTTCATCAAAATGCTCCAGAATTCTTGTCATCACAATGTTCCATGACCAGGTCATCACAATGCTCCATGGCCCTTGTCATCACAATTCTCCAGAATTCTTGTCATCACAATGTTCCATGACCGTGGGATCACAATTCTCCATGGCCCTTCTCATCACAATGCTCCAGAATTCTTGTCATCACAATGTTCCATGACCGTGTCATCACAATGCTCCATGGCCCTTTTCATCACAATGCTCCAGATTGCTTGTCATCACAAAGTTCCATGACCGTGTCATCACAATGCACCATGGCCCTTGTCATCACAATGCTCCATAATTCTTGTCATCACAATGTTCCATGACCGTGTCATTAAAATGCTCCAGAATTCTTGTCATCACAATGTTCCATGACCATGTCATCACAATTCTCCATGGCCCTTCTCATCACAATGCTCCAGAATTCTTGTCATCACAATGTTCCATGACCGTGCCATCACAATGGTCCATGGCCCTTGTCATCACAATGCTCCAGAATTCTTGTCATCACAATGTTCCATGACCGTGTCATCACAATGCTCCATGGCCCTTGTCATCACAATGCTCCAGAATTCTTGTCATCACAATGTTCCATGACCGTGTCATCACAATGCTCCATGGCCCTTGTCATCGCAATGCTCCAGAATTCTTGTCATCACAATGTTCCATGACCGTGTCATCACAATGCGCCATGGCCCTTGTCATCACAATGCTCCATAATTCTTGTCATCACAATGTTCCATGACCGTGTCATCACAATGCTCCATGGCCCTTTTCATCACAATGCTCCAGATTGCTTGTCATCACAATGTTCCATGACCGTGTCATCACAATGCACCATGGCCCTTGTCATCACAATTCTCCAGAATTCTTGTCATCAAAATGTTCCATGACCGTGTCATCACAATGCTCCATGGCCCTTGTCATCACAATGCTCCAGAATTCTTGTCATCACAATGTTCCATGACCGTGTCATCACAATGCTCCATAATTCTTGTCATCACAATGTTCCATGACCGTGTCATCACAATGCTCCATAATTCTTGTCATCACAATGTTCCATGACCGTGTCACCACAATGCTCCACAATTCTTGTCATCACAATGTTCCATGACCGTGTCATCACAATGCTACATGATACTGGTCATCACAGTTCTCCATGACCTTTGCCATCACAATGCTCTATATAGTTTTTCATGACAATTCTAAATGACCACTTTAATCAATTTGCTTGCTGACCATTTTCATCACATTTCTCTATTGTCATTACAATTCCCCATGACCCCTTTCTTCACAATGCGCCATGATGCCGGTCATCACAATGCTCAATGGCTTTTGTTATCACAATGCTCCAGGACCAGTTTCATCACAATACTCCATCCCCCTTCTCATCACGGTGCACAATGAAAAATTTCATTACAATTCTCTAGAATTCTTGTCATCACAATGTTCCATGACCATGTCATCACAATTCTCCAAGACCCTTGTCATCATATTGCTCCAGAATTCTTATCATCACAATGCTCCATGACACTTGTCATCACAATGCTCCATGGCCTTTGTCATCACAATGCTCCAGAATTCTTGTCATCACAATGTTCCATGACCGTGTCATCACAATGCTCCATGGCCCTTGTCATCACAATGCTCCATAATTCTTGTCATCACAATGTTCCATGACCGTGTCATCACAATGCTCCATGCCCCTTGTCATCACAATGCTCCATAATTCTTGTCATCACAATGTTCCATGACCGTGTCATCACAATGCACCATGGCCCTTGTCATCACAATGCTCCATAATTCTTGTCATCACAATGTTCCATGACCGTTTCATCAAAATGCTCCAGAATTCTTGTCATCACAATGTTCCATGACCAGGTCATCACAATGCTCCATGGCCCTTGTCATCACAATTCTCCAGAATTCTTGTCATCACAATGTTCCATGACCGTGGGATCACAATTCTCCATGGCCCTTCTCATCACAATGCTCCAGAATTCTTGTCATCACAATGTTCCATGACCGTGTCATCACAATGCTCCATGGCCCTTTTCATCACAATGCTCCAGATTGCTTGTCATCACAAAGTTCCATGACCGTGTCATCACAATGCACCATGGCCCTTGTCATCACAATGCTCCATAATTCTTGTCATCACAATGTTCCATGACCGTGTCATTAAAATGCTCCAGAATTCTTGTCATCACAATGTTCCATGACCATGTCATCACAATTCTCCATGGCCCTTCTCATCACAATGCTCCAGAATTCTTGTCATCACAATGTTCCATGACCGTGCCATCACAATGGTCCATGGCCCTTGTCATCACAATGCTCCAGAATTCTTGTCATCACAATGTTCCATGACCGTGTCATCACAATGCTCCATGGCCCTTGTCATCACAATGCTCCAGAATTCTTGTCATCACAATGTTCCATGACCGTGTCATCACAATGCTCCATGGCCCTTGTCATCACAATGCTCCAGAATTCTTGTCATCACAATGTTCCATGACCGTGTCATCACAATGCGCCATGGCCCTTTTCATCACAATGCTCCATAATTCTTGTCATCACAATGTTCCATGACTGTGTCATCACAATGCTCCAGAATTCTTGTCATCACCATGTTCCATGACCATGTCATCACAATTCTCCATGGCCCTTCTCATCACAATGCTCCAGAATTCTTGTCATCACAATGTTCCATGACCGTGTCATCACAATGCTCCATGGCCCTTTTCATCACAATGCTCCAGATTGCTTGTCATCACAATTTTCCATGACCGTGTCATCACAATGCACCATGGCCCTTGTCATCACAATTCTCCAGAATTCTTGTCATCAAAATGTTCCATGACCGTGTCATCACAATGCTCCATGGCCCTTGTCATCACAATGCTCCAGAATTCTTGTCATCACAATGTTCCATGACCGTGTCATCACAATGCTCCATAATTCTTGTCATCACAATGTTCCATGACCGTGTCATCACAATGCTCCATAATTCTTGTCATCACAATGTTCCATGACCGTGTCACCACAATGCTCCACAATTCTTGTCATCACAATGTTCCATGACCGTGTCATCACAATGCTACATGACACTGGTCATCACAGTTCTCCATGACCTTTGCCATCACAATGCTCTATATAGTTTTTCATGACAATTCTAAATGACCACTTTAATCAATTTGCTTGCTGACCATTTTCATCACATTTCTCTATTGTCATTACAATTCCCCATGACCCCTTTCTTCACAATGCGCCATGATGCCGGTCATCACAATGCTCAATGTCTTTTGTTATCACAATGCTCCAGGACCAGTTTCATCACAATACTCCATCCCCCTTGTCATCACGGTGCACAATGAAACCTCTCATTACAATACTCCGTGACACTTGTCATCACAATGCTCCATGGCCATTGTCATCACAATGCTCCAGAATTCTTGTCATCACAATGTTCCATGACCATGTCATCACAATTCTCCATGGCCCTTCGCATCACAATGCTCCAGAATTCTTGTCATCACAATGTTCCATGACCGTGTCATCACAATGCTCCATGGCCCTTTTCATCACAATGCTCCAGATTGCTTGTAATCACAAAGTTCCATGACCGTGTCATCACAATGCACCATGGCCTTTGTCATCACCATGCTCCAGAATACTTGTCATCACAATGTCCCATGACCGTGTCATCACAATGCTCCATGGCCCTTTGTCATCACAATGCTCCAGAATTCTTGTCACCACAATGTTCCATGACCGTGTCATCACAATGCTCCATGGCCCTTTTCATCACAATGCTCCAGAATTCTTGTCATCACCATGTTCCATGACCGTGTCATCACAATGCTCCATGGCACTTGTCATCACAATGCTCCAGAATTCTTGTAATCACAATGTTCCATGACCGTGTCATCACAATGCTCCATGGCCCTTTTCATCACAATGCTCCAGATTGCTTGTCATCACAATGTTCCATGACCATGTCTTCACAATGCACCATGGCCCTTTTCATCACAATGCTCCATAATTCTTGTCATCACAATGTTCCATGACCGTGTCATTAAAATGCTCCAGAATTCTTGTCATCACAATGTTCCATGACCATGTCATCACAATGCTCCATGGCCCTTGTCATCACAATGCTCCAGAATTCTTGTCATCACAATGTTCCATGACCGTGTCATCACAATGCTCCATGGCCCTTGTCATCACAATGCTCCAGAATTCTTGTCATCACAATGTTCCATGACCGTGTCATCACAATGCTCCATGGCCCTTGTCATCACAATGCTCCAGAATTTTTGTCATCACAATGTTCCATGACCGTGTCATCACAATGCTCCATAATTCTTGTCATCACAATGTTCCATGACCGTGTCATCACAATGCTCCATAATTCTTGTCATCACAATGTTCCATGACCGTGTCACCACAATGCTCCACAATTCTTGTCATCACAATGTTCCATGACCGTGTCATCACAATGCTACATGACACTGGTCATCACAGTTCTCCATGACCTTTGCCATCACAATGCTCTATATAGTTTTTCATGACAATTCTAAATGACCACTTTAATCAATTTGCTTGCTGACCATTTTCATCACATTTCTCTATTGTCATTACAATTCCCCATGACCCCTTTCTTCACAATGCTCCATGATGCCTGTCATCACAATGCTCAATGGCTTTTGTTATCACAATGCTCCAGGACCAGTTTCATCACAATACTCCATCCCCCTTGTCATCACGGTGCACAATGAAACCTCTCATTACAATGCTCCGTGACATTTGTCATCACAATGCTCCATGGCCCTTGTCATCACAATGCTCCAGAATTCTTGTCATCACCATGTTCCATGACCATGTCATCACAATTCTCCATGGCCCTTCGCATCACAATGCTCCAGAATTCTTGTCATCACAATGTTCCATGACCGTGTCATCACAATGCTCCATGGCCCTTTTCATCACAATGCTCCAGATTGCTTGTCATCACAAAGTTCCATGACCGTGTCATCACAATGCACCATGGCCTTTGGCATCACCATGCTCCAGAATTCTTGTCATCACAATGTTCCATGTCCGTGTCATCACAATGCTCCAGAATTCTTGTCATCACCATGTTCCATGACCATGTCATCACAATTCTCCATGGCCCTTCTCATCACAATGCTCCAGAATTCTTGTCATCACAATGTTCCATGACCGTGTCATCACAATGCTCCATGGCCCTTTTCATCACAATGCTCCAGATTGCTTGTCATCACAATGTTCCATGACCGTGTCATCACAATGCACCATGGCCCTTGTCATCACAATGCTCCATAATTCTTGTCATCACAATGTTCCATGACCGTGTCATTAAAATGCTCCAGAATTCTTGTCATCACAATGTTCCATGACCATGTCATCACAATGCTCCATGGCCCATGTCATCACAATTCTTCAGAATTCTTGTCATCACAATGTTCCATGACCGTGTCATCACAATGCTCCATGTCCCTTGTCATCACAATGCTCCAGAATTCTTGTCATCACAATGTTCCATGACCGTGTCATCACAATGCTCCCTGGCCCTTGTCATCACAATGCTCCAGAATTCTTGTCATCACAATGTTCCATGACCGTGTCATCACAATGCTCCATAATTCTTGTCATCACAATGTTCCATGACCGTGTCATCACAATGCTCCATAATTCTTGTCATCACAATGTTCCATGACCGTGTCACCACAATGCTCCACAATTCTTGTCATCACAATGTTCCATGACCGTGTCATCACAATGCTACATGACACTGGTCATTACAGTTCTCCATGACCTTTGCCATCACAATGCTCTATATAGTTTTTCATGACAATTCTAAATGACCACTTTAATCAATTTGCTTGCTGACCATTTTCATCACATTTCTCTATTGTCATTACAATTCCCCATGACCCCTTTCTTCACAATGCTCCATGATGCCTGTCATCACAATGCTCAATGGCTTTTGTTATCACAATGCTCCAGGACCAGTCTCATCACAATACTCCATCCCCCTTGTCATCACGGTGCACAATGAAACCTCTCATTACAATGCTCCGTGACACTTGTCATCACAATGCTCCATGGCCCTTGTCATCACAATGCTCCAGAATTCTTGTCATCACCATGTTCCATGACCATGTCATCACAATTCTCCATGGCCCTTCGCATCACAATGCTCCAGAATTCTTGTCATCACAATGTTCCATGACCGTGTCATCACAATGCTCCATGGCCCTTTTCATCACAATGCTCCAGATTGCTTGTCATCACAAAGTTCCATGACTGTGTCATCACAATGCACCATGGCCTTTGGCATCACGATGCTCCAGAATTCTTGTCATCACAATGTTCCATGTCCGTGTCATCACAATGCTCCAGAATTCTTGTCATCACCATGTTCCATGACCATGTCATCACAATGCTCCATGGCCCTTTTCATCACATTGCTCCAGATTGCTTGTCATCACAATGTTCCATGACCGTGTCATCACAATGCACCATGGCCCTTGTCATCACAATGCTCCATAATTCTTGTCATCACAATGTTCCATGACCGTTTCATTAAAATGCTCCAGAATTCTTGTCATCACAATGTTCCATGACCATGTCATCACAATGCTCTATATAGTTTTTCATGACAATTCTAAATGACCACTTTAATCACTTTGCTTGCTGACCATTTTCATCACATTTCTCTATTGTCATTACAATTTCCCATGACCCCTTTCTTCACAATGCTCCATGATGGCTGTCATCACAATGCTCCATGGCTTTTGTTATCACAATGCTCCACGACCAGTTTCATCACAATACTCCATCCCCCTTTTCATCACGGTGCACAATGAAACCTCTCATTACAATGCTCCATGACACTTGTCATCACAATGCTCCATGGCCCTTCTCATCACAATGCTCCAGAATTCTTGTCATCACCATGTTCCATAACCATGTCATCACAATTCTCCATGGCCCTTGTCATCACAATGATCCAGAATTCTTGTCATCACAATGTTCCATGACCGTGTCATCAAAATGCTCCATAATTCTTGTCATCACAATGTTCCATGAACGTGTCATCACAATGCTCCATAATTCTTGTCATCACAATGTTCCATGTCCGTGTCATCACAATGCTCCAGAATTCTTGTCATCACCATGTTCCATGACCATGTCATCACAATTCTCCATGGCCCTTCTCATCACAATGCTCCAGAATTCTTGTCACCACAATGTTCCATGACCGTGTCATCACAATGCTCCATGGCCCTTTTCATCACAATGCTCCAGATTGCTTGTCATCACAATGTTCCATGACCGTGTCATCACAATGCACCATGGCCCTTGTCATCACAATGCTCCATAATTCTTGTCATCACAATGTTCCATGACCGTGTCATTAAAATGCTCCAGAATTCTTGTCATCACAATGTTCCATGACCATGTCATCACAATTCTCCATGGCCCTTCTCATCACAATGCTCCAGAATTCTTGTCATCACAATGTTCCATGACCGTGCCATCACAATGGTCCATGGCCCTTGTCATCACAATGCTCCAGAATTCTTGTCATCACAATGTTCCATGACCGTGTCATCACAATGCTCCATGGCCCTTGTCATCACAATGCTCCAGAATTCTTGTCATCACAATGTTCCATGACCGTGTCATCACAATGCTCCATGGCCCTTGTCATCACAATGCTCCAGAATTCTTGTCATCACAATGTTCCATGACCGTGTCATCACAATGCGCCATGGCCCTTGTCATCACAATGCTCCATAATTCTTGTCATCACAATGTTTCATGTCCGTGTCATCACAATGCTCCAGAATTCTTGTCATCACCATGTTCCATGACCATGTCATCACAATTCTCCATGGCCCTTCTCATCACAATGCTCCAGAATTCTTGTCACCACAATGTTCCATGACCGTGTCATCACAATGCTCCATGGCCCTTTTCATCACAATGCTCCAGATTGCTTGTCATCACAATGTTCCATGACCGTGTCATCACAATGCACCATGGCCCTTGTCATCACAATGCTCCATAATTCTTGTCATCACAATGTTCCATGACCGTGTCATTAAAATGCTCCAGAATTCTTGTCATCACAATGTTCCATGACCATGTCATCACAATTCTCCATGGCCCTTCTCATCACAATGCTCCAGAATTCTTGTCATCACAATGTTCCATGACCGTGCCATCACAATGGTCCATGGCCCTTGTCATCACAATGCTCCAGAATTCTTGTCATCACAATGTTCCATGACCGTGTCATCACAATGCTCCATGGCCCTTGTCATCACAATGCTCCAGAATTCTTGTCATCACAATGTTCCATGACCGTGTCATCACAATGCTCCATGGCCCTTGTCATCACAATGCTCCAGAATTCTTGTCATCACAATGTTCCATGACCGTGTCATCACAATGCGCCATGGCCCTTGTCATCACAATGCTCCATAATTCTTGTCATCACAATGTTCCATGACTGTGTCATCACAATGCTCTATATAGTTTTTCATGACAATTCTAAATGACCACTTTAATCACTTTGCTTGCTGACCATTTTCATCACATTTCTCTATTGTCATTATAATTTCCCATGACCCCCTTCTTCACAATGCTCCATGATGCCTATCATCACAATGCTCAATGGCTTTTGTTATCACAATGCTCCAGGACCAGTTTCATCACAATACTCCATCCCCCTTCTCATCACGGTGCATAATGAAAAGTTTCATTACAATGCTCCATGACAAATGTCATCACAATGGTCCAGAATTCTTGTCATCACAATGTTCCATGACCGTGTCATCACAATGCTCCATAATTCTTGTCATCACAATGTTCCATGACCGTGTCATCACAATGCTCCATAATTCTTGTCATCACAATGTTCCATGACCGTGTCACCACAATGCTCCACAATTCTTGTCATCACAATGTTCCATGACCGTGTCATCACAATGCTACATGACACCGGTCATCACAGTTCTCCATGACCTTTGCCATCACAATGCTCTATATAGTTTTTCATGACAATTCTAAATGACCACTTTAATCAATTTGCTTGCTGACCATTTTCATCACATTTCTCTATTGTCATTACAATTCCCCATGACACCTTTCTTCACAATGCGCCATGATGCCTGTCATCACAATGCTCAATGGCTTTTGTTATCACAATGCTCCAGGACCAGTTTCATCACAATACTCCATCCCCCTTGTCATCACGGTGCACAATGAAACCTCTCATTACAATGCTCCGTGACACTTGTCATCACAATGCTCCATGGCCATTGTCATCACAATGCTCCAGAATCCTTGTCATCACAATGTTCCATGACCATGTCATCACAATGCTCCAGAATTCTTGTCATCACAATGTTCCATGACCGTGTCATCACAATGCTCCAGAATTCTTGTCATCACAATGTTCCATGACCATGTCATCACAATGCTCCATGGCCCTTGTCATCACAATGCTCCAGAATTCTTGTCATCACAATGTTCCATGACCGTGTCATCACAATTCTCCAGAATTCTTGTCATCACAATGTTCCATGACCATGTCATCACAATGCTCCAGAATTCTTGTCATCACAATGTTCCATGATCGTGTCATCACAATGCTCCATAATTCTTGTCATCACAATGTTCCATGACCATGTCATCACAATGCTCCATAATTCTTGTCATCACAATGTTCCATGACCGGGTCACCACAATGCTCCATGGCCCTTGTCATCACAATGCTCCAGAATTCTTGTCATCACAATGTTCCATGACCGTGTCATCACAATGCTCCATGGCCCTTGTCATCACAATTCTCCAGAATTCTTGTCATCACAATGTTCCATGACCGTGTCATCACAATGCTCCATGGCCCTTGTCATCACAATGCTCCAGAATTCTTTTCATCACAATGTTCCATGACCGTGTCATCACAATGCTCCATAATTATTGTCATCACAATGTTCCATGACCGTGTCATCACAATGCTCCATAATCCTTGTCATCACAATGTTCCATGACCGTGTCACCACAATGCTCCACAATTCTTGTCATCACAATGTTCCATGTCCGTGTCATCACAATGCTACATGACACTGGTCATCACAGTTCTCCATGACCTTTGCCATCACAATGCTCTATATAGTTTTTCATGACAATTGTAAATGACCACTTTAATCAATTTGCTTGCTGACCATTTTCATCACATTTCTCTATTGTCATTACAATTCCCCATGACCCCTTTCTTCACAATGCGCCATGATGCCTGTCATCACAATGCTCAATGGCTTTTGTTATCACAATGCTCCAGGACCAGTTTCATCACAATACTCCATCCCCCTTGTCATCACGGTGCACAAGGAAACCTCTCATTACAATGCTCCGTGACACTTGTCATCACAATGCTCCATGGCCCTTGTCATCACAATGCTCCAGAATTCTTGTCATCACCATGTTCCATGACCATGTCATCACAATTCTCCATGGCCCTTCGCATCACAATGCTCCAGAATTCTTGTCATCACAATGTTCCATGACCGTGTCATCACAATGCTCCATGGCCCTTTTCATCACAATGCTCCAGATTGCTTGTCATCACAAAGTTCCATGACCGTGTCATCACAATGCACCATGGCCTTTGTCATCACCATGCTCCAGAATCCTTGTCATCACAATGTTCCATGACCGTGTCATCACAATGCTCCATGGCCCTTGTCATCACAATGCTCCAGATTGCTTGTCATCACAATGTTCCATGACCGTGTCTTCAAAATGCACCATGGCCCTTGTCATCACAATGCTCCATAATTCTTGTCATCACAATGTTCCATGACCGTGTCATCACAATGCTCCAGAATTCTTGTCATCAAAATGTTCCATGACCATGTCATCACAATGCTCCATGGCCCTTGTCATCACAATGCTCCAGAATTCTTGTCATCACAATGTTCCATGACCGTGTCATCATAATGCTCCATGGCCCTTGTCATCACAATGCTCCAGAATTCTTGTCATCACAATGTTCCATGACCGTGTCATCACAATGCTCCATAATCCTTGTCATCACAATGTTCCATGACCGTGTCAACAAAATGCTCCAGAATTCTTGTCATCACAATGTTCCATGACCAGGTCATCACAATGCTCCATGGCCCTTGTCATCACAATGCTCCAGAATTCTTGTCATCACAATGTTCCATGACCGTGTCATCACAATGCTCCATGGCCCTTGTCATCACAATGCTCCAGAATTCTTGTCATCACAATGTTCCGTGACCGTGTCATCACAATGCTCCATGGCCCTTGTCATCACAATGCTCCAGAATTCTTGTCATCACAATGTTCCATGACCGTGTCATCACAATGCTCCATGGCCTTTTGTCATCACAATGCTCCAGAATTCTTGTCATCACAATGTTCCATGACCGTGTCATCACAATGCTCCATAATTCTTGTCATCACAATGTTCCATGACCGTGTCATCACAATGCTCCATAATTCTTGTCATCACAATGTTCCATGACCGTGTCATCACAATGCTACATGACACTGGTCATCACAGTTCTCCATGACCTTTGCCATCA
The DNA here is from genome assembly GCF_949987535.1 of Balaenoptera acutorostrata. Classification (NCBI taxonomy): domain Eukaryota; kingdom Metazoa; phylum Chordata; class Mammalia; order Artiodactyla; family Balaenopteridae; genus Balaenoptera; species Balaenoptera acutorostrata. The sequence goes on along the minus strand of NW_026645939.1, from coordinate 42,008 downwards.
CAATGCTCTATATAGTTTTTCATGACAATTCTAAATGACCACTTTAATCAATTTGCTTGCTGACCATTTTCATCACATTTCTCTATTGTCATTACAATTCCCCATAACCCCTTTCTTCACAATGCTCCATGATGCCTGTCATCACAATGCTCAATGGCTTTTGTTATCACAATGCTCCAGGACCAGTTTCATCACAATACTCCATCCCACTTGTCATCACGGTGCACAATGAAACCTCTCATTACAATGCTCCGTGACACTTGTCATCACAATGCTCCATGGCCCTTCGCATCACAATGCTCCAGAATTCTTGTCATCACAATGTTCCATGACCGTGTCATCACCATGCTCCATGGCCCTTTTCATCACAATGCTCCAGATTGCTTGTCATCACAAAGTTCCATGACCGTGTCATCACAATGCACCATGGCCTTTGTCATCACCATGCTCCAGAATTCTTGTCATCACAATGTTCCATGACCGGGTCATCACAATGCTCCATGGCCCTTTTCATCACAATGCTCCAGAATTCTTGTCATCACAGTGTTCCATGACCGTGTCATCACAATGCTCCATGGCGCTTTTCATCACAATGCTCCAGATTGCTTGTCATCACAAAGTTCCATGACCGTGTCATCACAATGCACCATGGCCTATGTCATCACCATGCTCCAGAATTCTTGTCATCACAATGTTCCATGACCGTGTCATCACAATGCTCCATGGCCCTTGTCATCACAATGCTCCAGAATTCTTGTCATCACAATGTTCCATGACCGTGTCATCACAATGCTCCATGGCCCTTGTCATCACAATGCTCCAGAATTCTTGTCATCACAATGTTCCATGACCGTGTCATCACAATGCGCCATGGCCCTTGTCATCACAATGCTCCATAATTCTTGTCATCACAATGTTTCATGTCCGTGTCATCACAATGCTCCAGAATTCTTGTCATCACCATGTTCCATGACCATGTCATCACAATTCTCCATGGCCCTTCTCATCACAATGCTCCAGAATTCTTGTCACCACAATGTTCCATGACCGTGTCATCACAATGCTCCATGGCCCTTTTCATCACAATGCTCCAGATTGCTTGTCATCACAATGTTCCATGACCGTGTCATCACAATGCACCATGGCCCTTGTCATCACAATGCTCCATAATTCTTGTCATCACAATGTTCCATGACCGTGTCATTAAAATGCTCCAGAATTCTTGTCATCACAATGTTCCATGACCATGTCATCACAATTCTCCATGGCCCTTCTCATCACAATGCTCCAGAATTCTTGTCATCACAATGTTCCATGACCGTGCCATCACAATGGTCCATGGCCCTTGTCATCACAATGCTCCAGAATTCTTGTCATCACAATGTTCCATGACCGTGTCATCACAATGCTCCATGGCCCTTGTCATCACAATGCTCCAGAATTCTTGTCATCACAATGTTCCATGACCGTGTCATCACAATGCTCCATGGCCCTTGTCATCACAATGCTCCAGAATTCTTGTCATCACAATGTTCCATGACCGTGTCATCACAATGCGCCATGGCCCTTGTCATCACAATGCTCCATAATTCTTGTCATCACAATGTTCCATGACTGTGTCATCACAATGCTCTATATAGTTTTTCATGACAATTCTAAATGACCACTTTAATCACTTTGCTTGCTGACCATTTTCATCACATTTCTCTATTGTCATTATAATTTCCCATGACCCCCTTCTTCACAATGCTCCATGATGCCTATCATCACAATGCTCAATGGCTTTTGTTATCACAATGCTCCAGGACCAGTTTCATCACAATACTCCATCCCCCTTCTCATCACGGTGCATAATGAAAAGTTTCATTACAATGCTCCATGACAAATGTCATCACAATGGTCCAGAATTCTTGTCATCACAATGTTCCATGACCGTGTCATCACAATGCTCCATAATTCTTGTCATCACAATGTTCCATGACCGTGTCATCACAATGCTCCATAATTCTTGTCATCACAATGTTCCATGACCGTGTCACCACAATGCTCCACAATTCTTGTCATCACAATGTTCCATGACCGTGTCATCACAATGCTACATGACACCGGTCATCACAGTTCTCCATGACCTTTGCCATCACAATGCTCTATATAGTTTTTCATGACAATTCTAAATGACCACTTTAATCAATTTGCTTGCTGACCATTTTCATCACATTTCTCTATTGTCATTACAATTCCCCATGACACCTTTCTTCACAATGCGCCATGATGCCTGTCATCACAATGCTCAATGGCTTTTGTTATCACAATGCTCCAGGACCAGTTTCATCACAATACTCCATCCCCCTTGTCATCACGGTGCACAATGAAACCTCTCATTACAATGCTCCGTGACACTTGTCATCACAATGCTCCATGGCCCTTGTCATCACAATGCTCCAGAATCCTTGTCATCACAATGTTCCATGACCATGTCATCACAATGCTCCAGAATTCTTGTCATCACAATGTTCCATGACCGTGTCATCACAATGCTCCAGAATTCTTGTCATCACAATGTTCCATGACCATGTCATCACAATGCTCCATGGCCCTTGTCATCACAATGCTCCAGAATTCTTGTCATCACAATGTTCCATGACCGTGTCATCACAATTCTCCAGAATTCTTGTCATCACAATGTTCCATGACCATGTCATCACAATGCTCCAGAATTCTTGTCATCACAATGTTCCATGATCGTGTCATCACAATGCTCCATAATTCTTGTCATCACAATGTTCCATGACCATGTCATCACAATGCTCCATAATTCTTGTCATCACAATGTTCCATGACCGGGTCACCACAATGCTCCATGGCCCTTGTCATCACAATGCTCCAGAATTCTTGTCATCACAATGTTCCATGACCGTGTCATCACAATGCTCCATGGCCCTTGTCATCACAATTCTCCAGAATTCTTGTCATCACAATGTTCCATGACCGTGTCATCACAATGCTCCATGGCCCTTGTCATCACAATGCTCCAGAATTCTTTTCATCACAATGTTCCATGACCGTGTCATCACAATGCTCCATAATTATTGTCATCACAATGTTCCATGACCGTGTCATCACAATGCTCCATAATCCTTGTCATCACAATGTTCCATGACCGTGTCACCACAATGCTCCACAATTCTTGTCATCACAATGTTCCATGTCCGTGTCATCACAATGCTACATGACACTGGTCATCACAGTTCTCCATGATCTTTGCCATCACAATGCTCTATATAGTTTTTCATGACAATTGTAAATGACCACTTTAATCAATTTGCTTGCTGACCATTTTCATCACATTTCTCTATTGTCATTACAATTCCCCATGACCCCTTTCTTCACAATGCGCCATGATGCCTGTCATCACAATGCTCAATGGCTTTTGTTATCACAATGCTCCAGGACCAGTTTCATCACAATACTCCATCCCCCTTGTCATCACGGTGCACAAGGAAACCTCTCATTACAATGCTCCGTGACACTTGTCATCACAATGCTCCATGGCCCTTGTCATCACAATGCTCCAGAATTCTTGTCATCACCATGTTCCATGACCATGTCATCACAATTCTCCATGGCCCTTCGCATCACAATGCTCCAGAATTCTTGTCATCACAATGTTCCATGACCGTGTCATCACAATGCTCCATGGCCCTTTTCATCACAATGCTCCAGATTGCTTGTCATCACAAAGTTCCATGACCGTGTCATCACAATGCACCATGGCCTTTGTCATCACCATGCTCCAGAATCCTTGTCATCACAATGTTCCATGACCGTGTCATCACAATGCTCCATGGCCCTTGTCATCACAATGCTCCAGATTGCTTGTCATCACAATGTTCCATGACCGTGTCTTCAAAATGCACCATGGCCCTTGTCATCACAATGCTCCATAATTCTTGTCATCACAATGTTCCATGACCGTGTCATCACAATGCTCCAGAATTCTTGTCATCAAAATGTTCCATGACCATGTCATCACAATGCTCCATGGCCCTTGTCATCACAATGCTCCAGAATTCTTGTCATCACAATGTTCCATGACCGTGTCATCATAATGCTCCATGGCCCTTGTCATCACAATGCTCCAGAATTCTTGTCATCACAATGTTCCATGACCGTGTCATCACAATGCTCCATAATCCTTGTCATCACAATGTTCCATGACCGTGTCAACAAAATGCTCCAGAATTCTTGTCATCACAATGTTCCGTGACCGTGTCATCACAATGCTCCATGGCCCTTGTCATCACAATGCTCCAGAATTCTTGTCATCACAATGTTCCATGACCGTGTCATCACAATGCTCCATGGCCTTTTGTCATCACAATGCTCCAGAATTCTTGTCATCACAATGTTCCATGACCGTGTCATCACAATGCTCCATAATTCTTGTCATCACAATGTTCCATGACCGTGTCATCACAATGCTCCATAATTCTTGTCATCACAATGTTCCATGACCGTGTCATCACAATGCTACATGACACTGGTCATCACAGTTCTCCATGACCTTTGCCATCACAATGCTCTATATAGTTTTTCATGACAATTCTAAATGACCACTTTAATCAATTTGCTTGCTGACCATTTTCATCACATTTCTCTATTGTCATTACAATTCCCCATAACCCCTTTCTTCACAATGCTCCATGATGCCTGTCATCACAATGCTCAATGGCTTTTGTTATCACAATGCTCCAGGACCAGTTTCATCACAATACTCCATCCCACTTATCATCACGGTGCACAATGAAACCTCTCATTACAATGCTCCGTGACACTTGTCATCACAATGCTCCATGGCCCTTCGCATCACAATGCTCCAGAATTCTTGTCATCACAATGTTCCATGACCGTGTCATCACCATGCTCCATGGCCCTTTTCATCACAATGCTCCAGATTGCTTGTCATCACAAAGTTCCATGACCGTGTCATCACAATGCACCATGGCCTTTGTCATCACCATGCTCCAGAATTCTTGTCATCACAATGTTCCATGACCGGGTCATCACAATGCTCCATGGCCCTTTTCATCACAATGCTCCAGAATTCTTGTCATCACAGTGTTCCATGACCGTGTCATCACAATGCTCCATGGCGCTTTTCATCACAATGCTCCAGATTGCTTGTCATCACAAAGTTCCATGACCGTGTCATCACAATGCACCATGGCCTATGTCATCACCATGCTCCAGAATTCTTGTCATCACAATGTTCCATGACCGTGTCATCACAATGATCCATGGCCCTTTTCATCACAATGCTCCAGATTGCCTCTCATCACAATGTTCCATGACCGTGTCATCACATTGCACCATGGCCCTTGTCATCACAATGCTCCATAATTCTTGTCATCACAATGTTCCATGAACGTGTCATTAAAATGCTCCATAATTCTTGTCATCACAATGTTCCATGACCATGTCATCACAATGCTCCATGGCCCTTTTCATCACAATTCTCCAGAATTCTTGTCATCACAATGTTCCATGACCGTGTCATCACAATGCTCCAAGGCCCTTGTCATCACAATGCTCCAGAATTCTTGTCATCACAATGTTCCATGACCGTGTCATCACAATGCTCCATGGCCCTTGTCATCACAATGCTCCAGAATTCTTGTCATCACAATGTTCCATGACCGTGTCATCACAATGCTCCATGGCCCTTGTCATCACAATGCTCCAGAATTCTTGTCATCACAATGTTCCATGACCGTGTCATCACAATGCTCCATAATTCTTGTCATCACAATGTTCCATGACCATGTCACCACAATGCTCCATGGCCCTTGTCATCACAATGCTCCAGAATTCTTGTCATCACCATGTTCCATGACCATGTCATCACAATTCTCCATGGCCCTTCCCATCACAATGCTCCAGAATTCTTGTCATCACAATGTTCCATGACCGTGTCATCACAATGCTCCATGGCCCTTTTCATCACAATGCTCCAGATTGCTTGTCATCACAAAGTTCCATGACCGTGTCATCACAATGCACCATGGACTTTGTCATCACCATGCTCCAGAATTCTTGTCATCACAATGTTCCATGACCGTGTCATTAAAATGCTCCAGAATTCTTGTCATCACAATGTTCCATGACCGTGTCATCACAATGCTCCATGGCCCTTGTCATCACAATGCTCCAGAATTCTTGTCATCACAATGTTCCATGACCGTGTCATCACAATGCTCCATGGCCCTTGTCATCACAATGCTCCAGATTTCTTGTCATCACAATGTTCCGTGACCGTGTCATCACAATGCTCCATAATTCTTGTCATCACAATGTTCCATGACCGTGTCATCACAATGCTCCATAATTCTTGTCATCACAATGTTCCATGACCGTGTCAACAAAATGCTCCAGAATTCTTGTCATCACAATGTTCCATGACCAGGTCATCACAATGCTCCATGGCCCTTGTCATCACAATGCTCCAGAATTCTGGTCATCACAATGTTCCATGACCGTGTCATCACAATGCTCCATGGCCCTTGTCATCACAATGCTCCAGAATTCTTGTCATCACAATGTTCCATGACCGTGTCATCACAATGCTCCATAATTCTTGTCATCACAATGATCCATGACCGTGTCATCACAATGCTCCATGGCCCTTGTCATCACAATGCTCCAGAATTCTTGTCATCACAATGTTCCATGACCATGTCATCACAATGCTCCAGAATTCTTGTCATCACAAAGTTCCATGATCGTGTCATCACAATTCTCCATAATTCTTGTCATCACAATGTTCCATGACCATGTCATCACAATGCTCCATAATTCTTGTCATCACAATGTTCCATGACCGTGTCACCACAATGCTCCATGGACCTTGTCATCACAATGCTCCAGAATTCTTGTCATCACAATGTTCCATGACCGTGTCATCACAATGCTCCATGGCCCTTGTCATCACAATTCTCCAGAATTCTTGTCATCACAATGTTCCATGACCGTGTCATCACAATGCTCCATGGCCCTTCTCATCACAATGCTCCAGAATTCTTGTCATCACAATGTTCCATGACCGTGTCATCACAATGCTCCATAATTCTTGTCATCACAATGTTCCATGAACGTGTCATCACAATGCTCCATAATCCTTGTCATCACAATGTTCCATGACCGTGTCACCACAATGCTCCACAATTCTTGTCATCACAATGTTCCATGTCCGTGTCATCACAATGCTACATGACACTGGTCATCACAGTTCTCCATGACCTTTGCCATCACAATGCTCTATATAGTTTTTCATGACAATTGTAAATGACCACTTTAATCAATTTGCTTGCTGACCATTTTCATCACATTTCTCTATTGTCATTACAATTCCCCATGACCCCTTTCTTCACAATGCGCCATGATGCCTGTCATCACAATGCTCAATGGCTTTTGTTATCACAATGCTCCAGGACCAGTTTCATCACAATACTCCATCCCCCTTGTCATCACGGTGCACAAGGAAACCTCTCATTACAATGCTCCGTGACACTTGTCATCACAATGCTCCATGGCCCTTGTCATCACAATGCTCCAGAATTCTTGTCATCACCATGTTCCATGACCATGTCATCACAATTCTCCATGGCCCTTCGCATCACAATGCTCCAGAATTCTTGTCATCACAATGTTCCATGACCGTGTCATCACAATGCTCCATGGCCCTTTTCATCACAATGCTCCAGATTGCTTGTCATCACAATGTTCCATGACCGTGTCTTCACAATGCACCATGGCCCTTGTCATCACAATGCTCCATAATTCTTGTCATCACAATGTTCCATGACCGTGTCATCACAATGCTCCAGAATTCTTGTCATCACCATGTTCCATGACCATGTCATCACAATACTCCATGGCCCTTGTCATCACAATGCTCCAGATTTCTTGTCATCACAATGTTCCATGACCGTGTCATCACAATGCTCCATGGCCCTTGTCATCACAATGCTCCAGATTTCTTTTCATCACAATGTTCCATGACCGTGTCATCACAATGCTCCATGGCCCTGGTCATCACAATGCTCCAGATTGCTTGTCATCACAAAGTTCCATGACCGTGTCATCACAATGCACCATGGCCCTTGTCATCACAATGCTCCAGAATTCTTGTCATCACAATGTTCCATGACCGTGTCATCACAATGCTCCATGGTCCTTGTCATCACAATGCTCCAGAATCCTTGTCATCACAATGTTCCATGACCGTGTCATCACAATGCTCCATGGCCCTTGTCATCACAATGCACCAGATTTCTTGTCATCACAATGTTCCATGACCGTGTCATCACAATGCTCCAGAATTCTTGTCATCACAATGTTCCATGACCGTGTCATCACAATGCTCCAGAATTCTTGTCATCACAATGTTCCATGACCGTGTCATCACAATGCTCCATGGCCCTTGTCATCACAATGCTCCAGAATTCTTGTCATCACAATGTTCCATGACCGTGTCATCACAATGCTCCATAATTCTTGTCATCACAATGTTCCATGACCGTGTCATCACAATGCTACATGACCCTGGTCATCACAGTTCTCCATGACCTTTGTCATCACAATGCTCTATATAGTTTTTCATGACAATTCTAAATGACCACTTTAATCATTTTGCTTGCTGACCATTTTCATCACATTTCTCTATTGTCATTACAATTCCCCATGTCCCCATTCTTCACAATGCTCCATGATGCCTGTCATCACAATGCTCAATGGCTTTTGTTATCACAATGCTCCAGGACCAGTTTCATCACAATACTCCATCCCCCTTGTCATCACGGTGCACAATGAAACCTCTCATTACAATGCTCCATGACACTTGTCATCACAATGCTCCATGGCCCTTGTCTTCACAATGCTCCAGAATTCTTGTCATCACCATGTTCCATGACCATGTCATCACAATACTCCATGGCCCTTGTCATCACAATGCTCCATGGCCCTTGTCATCACAATGCTCCAGAATTCTTGTCATCACAATGTTCCATGACCGTGTCATCACAATGCTCCATGGCCCTGGTCATCACAATGCTCCAGATTGCTTGTCATCACAAAGTTCCATGACCGTGTCATCACAATGCACCATGGCCCTTGTCATCACAATGCTCCAGATTTCTTGTCATCACAATGTTCCATGACCGTGTCATCACAATGCTCCATGGCCCTGGTTATCACAATGCTCCAGATTGCTTGTCATCACAAAGTTCCATGACCGTGTCATCACAATGCACCATGGCCCTTGTCATCACAATGCTCCAGAATTCTTGTCATCACAATGTTCCATGACCGTGTCATCACAATGCTCCATGGTCCTTGTCATCACAATGCTCCAGAATCCTTGTCATCACAATGTTCCATGACCGTGTCATCACAATGCTCCGTGGCCCTTGTCATCACAATGCACCAGATTTCTTGTCATCACAATGTTCCATTACCGTGTCATCACAATGCTCCAGAATTCTTGTCATCACAATGTTCCATGACCGTGTCATCACAATGCTCCAGAATTCTTGTCATCACAATGTTCCATGACCATGTCATCACAATGCTCCATGGCCCTTGTCATCACAATGCTCCAGAATTCTTGTCATCACAATGTTCCATGACCGTGTCATCACAATGCTCCATAATTCTTGTCATCACAATGTTCCATGACCGTGTCATCACAATGCTACATGACCCTGGTCATCACAGTTCTCCATGACCTTTGTCATCACAATGCTCTATATTGTTTTTCATGACAATTCTAAATGACCACTTTAATCATTTTGCTTGCTGACCATTTTCATCACATTTCTCTATTGTCATTACAATTCCCCATGTCCCCATTCTTCACAATGCTCCATGATGCCTGTCATCACAATGCTCAATGGCTTTTGTTATCACAATGCTCCAGGACCAGTTTCATCACAATACTCCATCCCCCTTGTCATCACGGTGCACAATGAAACCTCTCATTACAATGCTCCATGACACTTGTCATCACAATGCTCCATGGCCCTTGTCTTCACAATGCTCCAGAATTCTTGTCATCACCATGTTCCATGACCATGTCATCACAATACTCCATGGCCCTTGTCATCACAATGCTCCATGGCCCTTGTCATCACAATGCTCCATAATTCTTGTCATCACAATGTTCCATGACCGTGTCATCACAATGCTCCAGAATTCTTGTCATCACAATGTTCCATGATCATGTCATCACAATGCACCTTGGCCCTTGTCACCACAATGCTCCAGAATTCTTGTCATCACAATGTTCCATGACCGTGTCATCACAATGCTCCATGGCCCTTGTCATCACAATGCTCCAGAATTCTTGTCATCACAATGTTCCATGACCGTGTCATCACAATGCTCCAGAATTCTTGTCATCACAATGTTCCATGACCGTGTCATCACAATGCTCCAGAATTCTTGTCATCACAATGTTCCATGACCGTGTCATCACAATGCTCCATGGCCCTTTTCATCAAAATGCTCCAGAATTCTTGTCATCACAATGTTCCATGACCGTGTCATCACAATGCTCCATGGCCCTTGTCATCACAATGCTCCAGAATTCTTGTCATCACAATGTTCCATGGCCCTTGTCATCACAATGCTCCAGAATTCTTGTCATCACAATGTTCCATGACCGTGTCATCACAATGCTCCATGGCCCTTGTCATCACAATGCTCCAGAATTCTTGTCATCACCATGTTCCATGACCGTGTCATCACAATGCTCCATGGCCCTGGTCATCACAATGCTCCAGATTGCTTGTCATCACAAAGTTCCATGACCGTATCATCACAATGCACCATGGCCCTTGTCATCACAATGCTCCAGAATTCTTGTCATCACAATGTTCCATGACCGTGTCATCAAAATGCTCCATGGTCCTTGTCATCACAATGCTCCAGAATCCTTGTCATCACAATTTTCCATGACCGTGTCATCACAATGCTCCATGGCCCTTGTCATCACAATGCACCAGATTTCTTGTCATCACAATGTTCTATGACCGTGTCATCACAATGCTCCAGAATTCTTGTCATCACAATGTTCCATGACCCTGTCATCACAATGCTCCAGAATTCTTGTCATCACAATGTTCCATGACCGGTGTCATCACAATGCTCCATGGCCCTTGTCATCACAATGCTCCAGAATTCTTGTCATCACAATGTTCCATGACCATGTCATCACAATTCTCCATGGCCCTTGTCATCACAATGCTCCAGAATTCTTGTCATCACAATGTTCCATGACCGTGTCATCACAATGCTCCATGGCCCTTGTCATCACAATGCTCCAGAATTCTTGTCATCACAATGTTCCATGACCGTGTCATCACAATGCTCCATGGCCCTGGTCATCACAATGCTCCAGATTGCTTGTCATCACAAAGTTCCATGACCGTATCATCACAATGCACCATGGCCCTTGTCATCACAATGCTCCAGAATTCTTGTCATCACAATGTTCCATGACCGTGTCATCAAAATGCTCCATGGTCCTTGTCATCACAATGCTCCAGAATCCTTGTCATCACAATTTTCCATGACCGTGTCATCACAATGCTCCATGGCCCTTGTCATCACAATGCACCAGATTTCTTGTCATCACAATGTTCTATGACCGTGTCATCACAATGCTCCAGAATTCTTGTCATCACAATGTTCCATGACCCTGTCATCACAATGCTCCAGAATTCTTGTCATCACAATGTTCCATGACCGGTGTCATCACAATGCGCCATGGCCCTTGTCATCACAATGCTCCATAATTCTTGTCATCACAATGTTCCATGACTGTGTCATCACAATGCTCTATATAGTTTTTCATGACAATTCTAAATGACCACTTTAATCACTTTGCTTGCTGACCATTTTCATCACATTTCTCTATTGTCATTATAATTTCCCATGACCCCCTTCTTCACAATGCTCCATGATGCCTATCATCACAATGCTCAATGGCTTTTGTTATCACAATGCTCCAGGACCAGTTTCATCACAATACTCCATCCCCCTTCTCATCACGGTGCATAATGAAAAGTTTCATTACAATGCTCCATGACAAATGTCATCACAATGGTCCAGAATTCTTGTCATCACAATGTTCCATGACCGTGTCATCACAATGCTCCATAATTCTTGTCATCACAATGTTCCATGACCGTGTCATCACAATGCTCCATAATTCTTGTCATCACAATGTTCCATGACCGTGTCACCACAATGCTCCACAATTCTTGTCATCACAATGTTCCATGACCGTGTCATCACAATGCTACATGACACCGGTCATCACAGTTCTCCATGACCTTTGCCATCACAATGCTCTATATAGTTTTTCATGACAATTCTAAATGACCACTTTAATCAATTTGCTTGCTGACCATTTTCATCACATTTCTCTATTGTCATTACAATTCCCCATGACACCTTTCTTCACAATGCGCCATGATGCCTGTCATCACAATGCTCAATGGCTTTTGTTATCACAATGCTCCAGGACCAGTTTCATCACAATACTCCATCCCCCTTGTCATCACGGTGCACAATGAAACCTCTCATTACAATGCTCCGTGACACTTGTCATCACAATGCTCCATGGCCCTTGTCATCACAATGCTCCAGAATCCTTGTCATCACAATGTTCCATGACCATGTCATCACAATGCTCCAGAATTCTTGTCATCACAATGTTCCATGACCGTGTCATCACAATGCTCCAGAATTCTTGTCATCACAATGTTCCATGACCATGTCATCACAATGCTCCATGGCCCTTGTCATCACAATGCTCCAGAATTCTTGTCATCACAATGTTCCATGACCGTGTCATCACAATTCTCCAGAATTCTTGTCATCACAATGTTCCATGACCATGTCATCACAATGCTCCAGAATTCTTGTCATCACAATGCTCCAGAATTCTTGTCATCACAATGTTCCATGATCGTGTCATCACAATGCTCCATAATTCTTGTCATCACAATGCTCCATAATTCTTGTCATCACAATGTTCCATGACCGGGTCACCACAATGCTCCATGGCCCTTGTCATCACAATGCTCCAGAATTCTTGTCATCACAATGTTCCATGACCGTGTCATCACAATGCTCCATGGCCCTTGTCATCACAATTCTCCAGAATTCTTGTCATCACAATGTTCCATGACCGTGTCATCACAATGCTCCATGGCCCTTGTCATCACAATGCTCCAGAATTCTTTTCATCACAATGTTCCATGACCGTGTCATCACAATGCTCCATAATTATTGTCATCACAATGTTCCATGACCGTGTCATCACAATGCTCCATAATCCTTGTCATCACAATGTTCCATGACCGTGTCACCACAATGCTCCACAATTCTTGTCATCACAATGTTCCATGTCCGTGTCATCACAATGCTACATGACACTGGTCATCACAGTTCTCCATGACCTTTGCCATCACAATGCTCTATATAGTTTTTCATGACAATTGTAAATGACCACTTTAATCAATTTGCTTGCTGACCATTTTCATCACATTTCTCTATTGTCATTACAATTCCCCATGACCCCTTTCTTCACAATGCGCCATGATGCCTGTCATCACAATGCTCAATGGCTTTTGTTATCACAATGCTCCAGGACCAGTTTCATCACAATACTCCATCCCCCTTGTCATCACGGTGCACAAGGAAACCTCTCATTACAATGCTCCGTGACACTTGTCATCACAATGCTCCATGGCCCTTGTCATCACAATGCTCCAGAATTCTTGTCATCACCATGTTCCATGACCATGTCATCACAATTCTCCATGGCCCTTCGCATCACAATGCTCCAGAATTCTTGTCATCACAATGTTCCATGACCGTGTCATCACAATGCTCCATGGCCCTTTTCATCACAATGCTCCAGATTGCTTGTCATCACAAAGTTCCATGACCGTGTCATCACAATGCACGATGGCCTTTGTCATCACCATGCTCCAGAATCCTTGTCATCACAATGTTCCATGACCGTGTCATCACAATGCTCCATGGCCCTTGTCATCACAATGCTCCAGATTGCTTGTCATCACAATGTTCCATGACCGTGTCTTCAAAATGCACCATGGCCCTTGTCATCACAATGCTCCATAATTCTTGTCATCACAATGTTCCATGACCGTGTCATCACAATGCTCCAGAATTCTTGTCATCAAAATGTTCCATGACCATGTCATCACAATGCTCCATGGCCCTTGTCATCACAATGCTCCAGAATTCTTGTCATCACAATGTTCCATGACCGTGTCATCATAATGCTCCATGGCCCTTGTCATCACAATGCTCCAGAATTCTTGTCATCACAATGTTCCATGACCGTGTCATCACAATGCTCCATAATCCTTGTCATCACAATGTTCCATGACCGTGTCAACAAAATGCTCCAGAATTCTTGTCATCACAATATTCCATGACCAGGTCATCACAATGCTCCATGGCCCTTGTCATCACAATGCTCCAGAATTCTTGTCATCACAATGTTCCATGACCGTGTCATCACAATGCTCCATGGCCCTTGTCATCACAATGCTCCAGAATTCTTGTCATCACAATGTTCCGTGACCGTGTCATCACAATGCTCCATGGCCCTTGTCATCACAATGCTCCAGAATTCTTGTCATCACAATGTTCCATGACCGTGTCATCACAATGCTCCATGGCCTTTTGTCATCACAATGCTCCAGAATTCTTGTCATCACAATGTTCCATGACCGTGTCATCACAATGCTCCATAATTCTTGTCATCACAATGTTCCATGACCGTGTCATCACAATGCTCCATAATTCTTGTCATCACAATGTTCCATGACCGTGTCATCACAATGCTACATGACACTGGTCATCACAGTTCTCCATGACCTTTGCCATCACAATGCTCTATATAGTTTTTCATGACAATTCTAAATGACCACTTTAATCAATTTGCTTGCTGACCATTTTCATCACATTTCTCTATTGTCATTACAATTCCCCATAACCCCTTTCTTCACAATGCTCCATGATGCCTGTCATCACAATGCTCAATGGCTTTTGTTATCACAATGCTCCAGGACCAGTTTCATCACAATACTCCATCCCACTTGTCATCACGGTGCACAATGAAACCTCTCATTACAATGCTCCGTGACACTTGTCATCACAATGCTCCATGGCCCTTCGCATCACAATGCTCCAGAATTCTTGTCATCACAATGTTCCATGACCGTGTCATCACCATGCTCCATGGCCCTTTTCATCACAATGCTCCAGATTGCTTGTCATCACAAAGTTCCATGACCGTGTCATCACAATGCACCATGGCCTTTGTCATCACCATGCTCCAGAATTCTTGTCATCACAATGTTCCATGACCGGGTCATCACAATGCTCCATGGCCCTTTTCATCACAATGCTCCAGAATTCTTGTCATCACAGTGTTCCATGACCGTGTCATCACAATGCTCCATGGCGCTTTTCATCACAATGCTCCAGATTGCTTGTCATCACAAAGTTCCATGACCGTGTCATCACAATGCACCATGGCCTATGTCATCACCATGCTCCAGAATTCTTGTCATCACAATGTTCCATGACCGTGTCATCACAATGATCCATGGCCCTTTTCATCACAATGCTCCAGATTGCCTCTCATCACAATGTTCCATGACCGTGTCATCACATTGCACCATGGCCCTTGTCATCACAATGCTCCATAATTCTTGTCATCACAATGTTCCATGACCGTGTCATTAAAATGCTCCATAATTCTTGTCATCACAATGTTCCATGACCATGTCATCACAATGCTCCATGGCCCTTTTCATCACAATTCTCCAGAATTCTTGTCATCACAATGTTCCATGACCGTGTCATCACAATGCTCCAAGGCCCTTGTCATCACAATGCTCCAGAATTCTTGTCATCACAATGTTCCATGACCGTGTCATCACAATGCTCCATGGCCCTTGTCATCACAATGCTCCAGAATTCTTGTCATCACAATGTTCCATGACCGTGTCATCACAATGCTCCATGGCCCTTGTCATCACAATGCTCCAGAATTCTTGTCATCACAATGTTCCATGACCGTGTCATCACAATGCTCCATAATTCTTGTCATCACAATGTTCCATGACCATGTCACCACAATGCTCCATGGCCCTTGTCATCACAATGCTCCAGAATTCTTGTCATCACCATGTTCCATGACCATGTCATCACAATTCTCCATGGCCCTTCCCATCACAATGCTCCAGAATTCTTGTCATCACAATGTTCCATGACCGTGTCATCACAATGCTCCATGGCCCTTTTCATCACAATGCTCCAGATTGCTTGTCATCACAAAGTTCCATGACCGTGTCATCACAATGCACCATGGACTTTGTCATCACCATGCTCCAGAATTCTTGTCATCACAATGTTCCATGACCGTGTCATTAAAATGCTCCAGAATTCTTGTCATCACAATGTTCCATGACCGTGTCATCACAATGCTCCATGGCCCTTGTCATCACAATGCTCCAGAATTCTTGTCATCACAATGTTCCATGACCGTGTCATCACAATGCTCCATGGCCCTTGTCATCACAATGCTCCAGATTTCTTGTCATCACAATGTTCCGTGACCGTGTCATCACAATGCTCCATAATTCTTGTCATCACAATGTTCCATGACCGTGTCATCACAATGCTCCATAATTCTTGTCATCACAATGTTCCATGACCGTGTCAACAAAATGCTCCAGAATTCTTGTCATCACAATGTTCCATGACCAGGTCATCACAATGCTCCATGGCCCTTGTCATCACAATGCTCCAGAATTCTGGTCATCACAATGTTCCATGACCGTGTCATCACAATGCTCCATGGCCCTTGTCATCACAATGCTCCAGAATTCTTGTCATCACAATGTTCCATGACCGTGTCATCACAATGCTCCATAATTCTTGTCATCACAATGATCCATGACCGTGTCATCACAATGCTCCATGGCCCTTGTCATCACAATGCTCCAGAATTCTTGTCATCACAATGTTCCATGACCATGTCATCACAATGCTCCAGAATTCTTGTCATCACAAAGTTCCATGATCGTGTCATCACAATTCTCCATAATTCTTGTCATCACAATGTTCCATGACCATGTCATCACAATGCTCCATAATTCTTGTCATCACAATGTTCCATGACCGTGTCACCACAATGCTCCATGGACCTTGTCATCACAATGCTCCAGAATTCTTGTCATCACAATGTTCCATGACCGTGTCATCACAATGCTCCATGGCCCTTGTCATCACAATTCTCCAGAATTCTTGTCATCACAATGTTCCATGACCGTGTCATCACAATGCTCCATGGCCCTTCTCATCACAATGCTCCAGAATTCTTGTCATCACAATGTTCCATGACCGTGTCATCACAATGCTCCATAATTCTTGTCATCACAATGTTCCATGAACGTGTCATCACAATGCTCCATAATCCTTGTCATCACAATGTTCCATGACCGTGTCACCACAATGCTCCACAATTCTTGTCATCACAATGTTCCATGTCCGTGTCATCACAATGCTACATGACACTGGTCATCACAGTTCTCCATGACCTTTGCCATCACAATGCTCTATATAGTTTTTCATGACAATTGTAAATGACCACTTTAATCAATTTGCTTGCTGACCATTTTCATCACATTTCTCTATTGTCATTACAATTCCCCATGACCCCTTTCTTCACAATGCGCCATGATGCCTGTCATCACAATGCTCAATGGCTTTTGTTATCACAATGCTCCAGGACCAGTTTCATCACAATACTCCATCCCCCTTGTCATCACGGTGCACAAGGAAACCTCTCATTACAATGCTCCGTGACACTTGTCATCACAATGCTCCATGGCCCTTGTCATCACAATGCTCCAGAATTCTTGTCATCACCATGTTCCATGACCATGTCATCACAATTCTCCATGGCCCTTCGCATCACAATGCTCCAGAATTCTTGTCATCACAATGTTCCATGACCGTGTCATCACAATGCTCCATGGCCCTTTTCATCACAATGCTCCAGATTGCTTGTCATCACAATGTTCCATGACCGTGTCTTCACAATGCACCATGGCCCTTGTCATCACAATGCTCCATAATTCTTGTCATCACAATGTTCCATGACCGTGTCATCACAATGCTCCAGAATTCTTGTCATCACCATGTTCCATGACCATGTCATCACAATACTCCATGGCCCTTGTCATCACAATGCTCCAGATTTCTTGTCATCACAATGTTCCATGACCGTGTCATCACAATGCTCCATGGCCCTTGTCATCACAATGCTCCAGATTTCTTTTCATCACAATGTTCCATGACCGTGTCATCACAATGCTCCATGGCCCTGGTCATCACAATGCTCCAGATTGCTTGTCATCACAAAGTTCCATGACCGTGTCATCACAATGCTCCATGGTCCTTGTCATCACAATGCTCCAGAATCCTTGTCATCACAATGTTCCATGACCGTGTCATCACAATGCTCCATGGCCCTTGTCATCACAATGCACCAGATTTCTTGTCATCACAATGTTCCATGACCGTGTCATCACAATGCTCCAGAATTCTTGTCATCACAATGTTCCATGACCGTGTCATCACAATGCTCCAGAATTCTTGTCATCACAATGTTCCATGACCGTGTCATCACAATGCTCCATGGCCCTTGTCATCACAATGCTCCAGAATTCTTGTCATCACAATGTTCCATGACCGTGTCATCACAATGCTCCATAATTCTTGTCATCACAATGTTCCATGACCGTGTCATCACAATGCTACATGACCCTGGTCATCACAGTTCTCCATGACCTTTGTCATCACAATGCTCTATATAGTTTTTCATGACAATTCTAAATGACCACTTTAATCATTTTGCTTGCTGACCATTTTCATCACATTTCTCTATTGTCATTACAATTCCCCATGTCCCCATTCTTCACAATGCTCCATGATGCCTGTCATCACAATGCTCAATGGCTTTTGTTATCACAATGCTCCAGGACCAGTTTCATCACAATACTCCATCCCCCTTGTCATCACGGTGCACAATGAAACCTCTCATTACAATGCTCCATGACACTTGTCATCACAATGCTCCATGGCCCTTGTCTTCACAATGCTCCAGAATTCTTGTCATCACCATGTTCCATGACCATGTCATCACAATACTCCATGGCCCTTGTCATCACAATGCTCCATGGCCCTTGTCATCACAATGCTCCAGAATTCTTGTCATCACAATGTTCCATGACCGTGTCATCACAATGCTCCATGGCCCTGGTCATCACAATGCTCCAGATTGCTTGTCATCACAAAGTTCCATGACCGTGTCATCACAATGCACCATGGCCCTTGTCATCACAATGCTCCAGATTTCTTGTCATCACAATGTTCCATGACCGTGTCATCACAATGCTCCATGGCCCTGGTTATCACAATGCTCCAGATTGCTTGTCATCACAAAGTTCCATGACCGTGTCATCACAATGCACCATGGCCCTTGTCATCACAATGCTCCAGAATTCTTGTCATCACAATGTTCCATGACCGTGTCATCACAATGCTCCATGGTCCTTGTCATCACAATGCTCCAGAATCCTTGTCATCACAATGTTCCATGACCGTGTCATCACAATGCTCCGTGGCCCTTGTCATCACAATGCACCAGATTTCTTGTCATCACAATGTTCCATGACCGTGTCATCACAATGCTCCAGAATTCTTGTCATCACTATGTTCCATGACCGTGTCATCACAATGCTCCAGAATTCTTGTCATCACAATGTTCCATGACCATGTCATCACAATGCTCCATGGCCCTTGTCATCACAATGCTCCAGAATTCTTGTCATCACAATGTTCCATGACCGTGTCATCACAATGCTCCATAATTCTTGTCATCACAATGTTCCATGACCGTGTCATCACAATGCTACATGACCCTGGTCATCACAGTTCTCCATGACCTTTGTCATCACAATGCTCTATATTGTTTTTCATGACAATTCTAAATGACCACTTTAATCATTTTGCTTGCTGACCATTTTCATCACATTTCTCTATTGTCATTACAATTCCCCATGTCCCCATTCTTCACAATGCTCCATGATGCCTGTCATCACAATGCTCAATGGCTTTTGTTATCACAATGCTCCAGGACCAGTTTCATCACAATACTCCATCCCCCTTGTCATCACGGTGCACAATGAAACCTCTCATTACAATGCTCCATGACACTTGTCATCACAATGCTCCATGGCCCTTGTCTTCACAATGCTCCAGAATTCTTGTCATCACCATGTTCCATGACCATGTCATCACAATACTCCATGGCCCTTGTCATCACAATGCTCCATGGCCCTTGTCATCACAATGCTCCATAATTCTTGTCATCACAATGTTCCATGACCGTGTCATCACAATGCTCCAGAATTCTTGTCATCACAATGTTCCATGATCATGTCATCACAATGCACCTTGGCCCTTGTCACCACAATGCTCCAGAATTCTTGTCATCACAATGTTCCATGACCGTGTCATCACAATGCTCCATGGCCCTTGTCATCACAATGCTCCAGAATTCTTGTCATCACAATGTTCCATGACCGTGTCATCACAATGCTCCAGAATTCTTGTCATCACAATGTTCCATGACCGTGTCATCACAATGCTCCAGAATTCTTGTCATCACAATGTTCCATGACCGTGTCATCACAATGCTCCATGGCCCTTTTCATCAAAATGCTCCAGAATTCTTGTCATCACAATGTTCCATGACCGTGTCATCACAATGCTCCATGGCCCTTGTCATCACAATGCTCCAGAATTCTTGTCATCACAATGTTCCATGGCCCTTGTCATCACAATGCTCCAGAATTCTTGTCATCACAATGTTCCATGACCGTGTCATCACAATGCTCCATGGCCCTTGTCATCACAATGCTCCAGAATTCTTGTCATCACCATGTTCCATGACCGTGTCATCACAATGCTCCATGGCCCTGGTCATCACAATGCTCCAGATTGCTTGTCATCACAAAGTTCCATGACCGTATCATCACAATGCACCATGGCCCTTGTCATCACAATGCTCCAGAATTCTTGTCATCACAATGTTCCATGACCGTGTCATCAAAATGCTCCATGGTCCTTGTCATCACAATGCTCCAGAATCCTTGTCATCACAATTTTCCATGACCGTGTCATCACAATGCTCCATGGCCCTTGTCATCACAATGCACCAGATTTCTTGTCATCACAATGTTCTATGACCGTGTCATCACAATGCTCCAGAATTCTTGTCATCACAATGTTCCATGACCCTGTCATCACAATGCTCCAGAATTCTTGTCATCACAATGTTCCATGACCGGTGTCATCACAATGCTCCATGGCCCTTGTCATCACAATGCTCCAGAATTCTTGTCATCACAATGTTCCATGACCATGTCATCACAATTCTCCATGGCCCTTGTCATCACAATGCTCCAGAATTCTTGTCATCACAATGTTCCATGACCGTGTCATCACAATGCTCCATGGCCCTTGTCATCACAATGCTCCAGAATTCTTGTCATCACAATGTTCCATGACCGTGTCATCACAATGCTCCATGGCCCTGGTCATCACAATGCTCCAGATTGCTTGTCATCACAAAGTTCCATGACCGTGTCATCACAATGCACCATGGCCCTTGTCATCACAATGCTCCAGAATTCTTGTCATCACAATGTTCCATGACCGTGTCATCACAATGCTCCATGTTCCTTGTCATCACAATGCTCCAGAATCCTTGTCATCACAATGTTCCATGACCGTGTCATCACAATGCTCCAGAATTCTTGTCATCACAATGTTCCATGACCGTGTCATCACAATGCTCCATGGCCCTTGTCATCACAATGCTCCAGAATTCTTGTCATCACAATGTTCCATGACCGTGTCATCACAATGCTCCATAATTCTTGTCATCACAATGTTCCATGACCGTGTCATCACAATGCTACATGAACCTGGTCATCACAGTTCTCCATGACCTTTGTCATCACAATGCTCTATATAGTTTTTCATGACAATTCTAAATGACCACTTTAATCATTTTGCTTGCTGACCATTTTCATCACATTTCTCTATTGTCATTACAATTCCCCATGTCCCCATTCTTCACAATGCTCCACGATGCCTGTCATCACAATGCTCAATGGCTTTTGTTATCACAATGCTCCAGGACCAGTTTCATCACAATACTCCATCCCCCTTGTCATCACGGTGCACAATGAAACCTCTCATTACAATGCTCCATGACACTTGTCATCACAATGCTCCATGGCCCTTGTCTTCACAATGCTCCAGAATTCTTGTCATCACCATGTTCCATGACCATGTCATCACAATACTCCATGGCCCTTGTCATCACAATGCTCCATGGCCCTTGTCATCACAATGCTGCAGAATTCTTTTCATCGCAATGTTCCATGACCGTGTCTTCACAATGCTCCATGGCCCTTGTCATCACAATGCTCCATAATTCTTGTCATCACAATGTTCCATGACCGTGTCATCACAATGCTCCATGGCCCTGGTCATCACAATTCTCCAGATTGCTTGTCATCACAAAGATCCATGACCGTGTCATCACAATGCACCATGACCCTTGTCATCACAATGCTCCAGAATTCTTGTCATCACAATGTTCCATGACCGTGTCATCACAATGCTCCATGGTCCTTGTCATCACAATGCTCAAGAATCCTTGTCATCACAATGTTCCATGACCGTGTCATCACAATGCTCCATGGCCCTTGTCATCACAATGCACCAGATTTCTTGTCATCACAATGTTCCATGACCGTGTCATCACAATGCTCCAGAATTCTTGTCATCACAATGTTCCATGACCGTGTCATCACAATGCTCCAGAATTCTTGTCATCACAATGTTCTATGATCGTGTCATCACAATGCTCCATGGCCCTTGTCATCACAATGCTCCAGAATTCTTGTCATCACAATGTTCCATGACCATGTCATCACAATTCTCCATGGCCCTTGTCATCACAATGCTCCAGAATTCTTGTCATCACAATGTTCCATGACCGTGTCATCACAATGCTCCATGGCCCTGGTCATCACAATGCTCCAGATTGCTTGTCATCACAAAGTTCCATGACCGAGTCATCACAATGCACCATGGCCCTTGTCATCACAATGCTCCAGAATTCTTGTCATCACAATGTTCCATGACCGTGTCATCACAACGCTCCATGGTCCTTGTCATCACAATGCTCCAGAATCCTTGTCATCACAATGTTCCATGACCGTGTCATCACAATGCTCCATGGCCCTTGTCATCACAATGCACCAGATTTCTTGACATCACAATGTTCCATGACCGTGTCATCACAATGCTCCAGAATTCTTGTCATCACAATGCTCCATGACCGTGTCATCACAATGCTCCATGGCCCTTGTCATCAAAATGCTCCAGAATTCTTGTCATCACAATGTTCCATGACCGTGTCATCACAATGCTCCATAATTCTTGTCATCACAATGTTCCATGACCGTGTCATCACAATGCTACATGACCCTGGTCATCACAGTTCTCCATGACCTTTGTCATCACAATGCACTATATAGTTTTTCATGACAATTCTAAATGACCACTTTAATCATTTTGCTTGCTGACCATTTTCATCACATTTCTCTATTGTCATTACAATTCCCCATGTCCCCATTCTTCACAATGCTCCATGATGCCTGTCATCACAATGCTCAATGGCTTTTGTTATCACAATGCTCCAGGACCAGTTTCATCACAATACTCCATCCCCCTTGTCATCACGGTGCACAATGAATCCTCTCATTACAATGCTCCATGACACTTGTCATCACAATGCTCCATGGCCCTTGTCATCACAATGCACCAGAATTCTTGTCATCACAATGTTCCATGACCGTGTCATCAAAATGCTCCAGAATTCTTGTCATCACAATGTTCCATGACCGTGTCATCACAATGCTCCAGAATTCTTGTCATCACAATGTTCCATGACCGTGTCATCACAATGCTCCATGGCCCTTGTCATCACAATGCTCCAGAATTCTTGTCATCACAATGTTCCATGACCATGTCATCACAATTCTCCATGGCCCTTGTCATCACAATGCTCCAGAATTCTTGTCATCACAATGTTCCATGACCGTGTCATCACAATGCTCCATGGCCCTTGTCATCACAATGCTCCAGAATTCTTGTCATCACAATGTTCCATGACCGTGTCATCACAATGCTCCATGGCCCTGGTCATCACAATGCTCCAGATTGCTTGTCATCACAAAGTTCCATGACCGTGTCATCACAATGCACCATGGCCCTTGTCATCACAATGCTCCAGAATTCTTGTCATCACAATGTTCCATGACCGTGTCATCACAATGCTCCATGGTCCTTGTCATCACAATGCTCCAGAATCCTTGTCATCACAATGTTCCATGACCGTGTCATCACAATGCTCCATGGCCCTTGTCATCACAATGCACCAGATTTCTTGTCATCACAATGTTCCAAGACCGTGTCATCACAATGCTCCAGAATTCTTGTCATCACAATGTTCCATGACCGTGTCATCACAATGCTCCAGAATTCTTCTCATCACAATGTTCCATGACCGTGTCATCACAATGCTCCATGGCCCTTGTCATCACAATGCTCCAGAATTCTTGTCATCACAATGTTCCATGACCGTGTCATCACAATGCTCCATAATTCTTGTCATCACAATGTTCCATGACCGTGTCATCACAATGCTACATGACCCTGGTCATCACAGTTCTCCATGACCTTTGTCATCACAATGCTCTATATAGTTTTTCATGACAATTCTAAATGACCACTTTAATCATTTTGCTTGCTGACCATTTTCATCACATTTCTCTATTGTCATTACAATTCCCCATGTCCCCATTCTTCACAATGCTCCATGATGCCTGTCATCACAATGCTCAATGGCTTTTGTTATCACAATGCTCCAGGACCAGTATCATCACAATACTCCATCCCCCTTGTCATCACGGTGCACAATGAAACCTCTCATTACAATGCTCCATGACACTTGTCATCACAATGCTCCATGGCCCTTGTCTTCACAATGCTCCAGAATTCTTGTCATCACCATGTTCCATGACCATGTCATCACAATACTCCATGGCCCTTGTCATCACAATGCTCCATGGCCCTTGTCATCACAATGCTCCAGAATTCTTGTCATCACAATGTTCCATGACCGTGTCATCACAAAGCTCCATGGCCCTTGTCATCACAATGCTCCATAATTCTTGTCATCACAATGTTCCATGACCGTGTCATAACAATGCTCCAGAATTCTTGTCATCACAATGTTCCATGACCATGTCATCACAATGCACCATGGCCCTTGTCACCACAATGCTCCAGAATTCTTGTCATCACAATGTTCCATGACCGTGTCATCACAATGCTCCATGGCCCTTGTCATCACAATGCTCCATAATTCTTGTCATCACAATGTTCCATGACCGTGTCATCACAATGCTCCATAATTCTTGTCATCACAATGTTCCATGACCGTGTCATCACAATGCACCATGGCCCTTGTCATCACAATGCTCCAGAATTCTTGTCATCACAATGTTCCATGATCGTGTCATCATAATGCTCCATGGTCCTTGTCATCACAATGCTCCAGAATCCTTGTCATCACAATGTTCCATGACCGTGTCATCACAATGCTCCATGGCCCTTGTCATCACAATGCACCAGATTTCTTGTCATCACAATGTTCCATGACCGTGTCATCACAATGCTCCAGAATTATTGTCATCACAATGTTCCATGACCGTGTCATCACAATGCTCCATGACCCTTGTCATCACAATGCTGCAGAATTCTTGTCATCACAATGTTCCATGACCGTGTCATCACAATGCTCCATAATTTTTGTCATCACAACGTTCCATGACCGTGTCATCACAATGCTCCATGGCCCTTGTCATCACAATGCTCCAGAATTCTTGTCATCACAATGTTCCATGACCGTTTCATCACAATGCTCCATGGCCCTTGTCATCACACTGCTCCAGAATTCTTGTCATCACAATGTTCCATGACCGTGTCATCACAATGCTCCATAATTTTTGTCATCACAATGTTCCATGAGCGTGTCATCACAATGCTCCATAATTCTTGTCATCACAATATTCCATGACCGTGTCATCACAATGCTCCATGGCCCTTGTCATCACAATGCTCCAGAATTCTTTTCATCACAATGTTCCATGACCATGTCATCACAATTCTCCATGGCACTTGTAATCACAATGCTCCAGAATTCTTGTCATCACAATGTTCCATGACCGTGTTATCACAATGCTCCATGGCCCTTGTCATCACAAGGCTCCAGAATTCTTGTCATCACAATGTTCGATGACCATGTCATCACAATGCTCCATGGCCTTTGTCAACACAATGCTCCAGAATTCTTGTCATCACATTGTTCCATGACCGTGTCATCACAATGCTCCATGGCCCTTGTCATCACAATGCTCCAGAATTCTTGTTATCACAATGTTCCATGATCGTGTCATCACAATGCTCCATAATTCTTTTCATCACAATGTTCCATGACCGTGTCATCACAATGCTACATGACTCTCGTCATCACAGTTCTCAATGACCTTTGCCATCACAATGCTCTATATAGATTTTCATGACAATTCTAAATGAACAGTTTAATCACTTTGCTTGCTGACCATTTTCATCACATTTCTCTATTGTCATTAAAATTTCCCATGACCCCTTTCTTCACAATGCTCCATGATGCCTGTCATCACAATGCTCAATGGCTTTTGTTATCACAAAGCTCCAGGACCAGTTTCATCACAATACTCCATCCCCCTTGTCATCACGGTGCACAATGAAAAGTTACATTACAATGCTCCATGACACATGTCATCACAATGCTCCAGAATTCTTGTCATCACAATGTTCCATGACCATGTCATCACAATGCTCCATGGCCCTTGTCATCACAATGCTCCAGAATTCTTGTCATCACAATGTTCCATGACCGTGTCATCACAATGCTCCATGGCCGTGGTCATCACAATGCTGCAGATTGCTTGTCATCACAAAGTTCCATGACCGTGTCATCACAATGCACCATGGCCCTTGTCATCACAATGCTCCAGAATTCTTGTCATCACAATGTTCCATGACCGTGTCATCACAATGCTCCATGGCCCTTGTCATCACAATGCTCCAGAATTCTTGTCATCACAATGTTCCATGACCGTGTCATCACAATGCTCCATGGGCCTTGTCATCACAATGCTCCAGATTTCTTGTCATCACAATGTTCCATGATCGTGTCATCACAATGCTCCATAATACTTGTCATCAAAATGTGCCATGACCGTGTCATCACAATGCTCCAGAATTCTTGTCATCACAATGTTCCATGACCGTGTCATCACAATGCTCCAAAATTCTTGTCATCACAATGCTCCAGAATTCTTGTCATCTCAATGTTCCATGACCGTGTCATCGCAATGCTCCAGAATTATTGTCATCACAATGTTCCATGACCGTGTCATCACAATGCTCCATGACCCTTGTCATCACAATGCTGCAGAATTCTTGTCATCACAATGTTCCATGACCGTGTCATCACAATGCTCCATAATTTTTGTCATCACAACGTTCCATGACCGTGTCATCACAATGCTCCATGGCCCTTGTCATCACAATGCTCCAGAATTCTTGTCATCACAATGTTCCATGACCGTTTCATCACAATGCTCCATGGCCCTTGTCATCACACTGCTCCAGAATTCTTGTCATCACAATGTTCCATGACCGTGTCATCACAATGCTCCATAATTTTTGTCATCACAATGTTCCATGAGCGTGTCATCACAATGCTCCATAATTCTTGTCATCACAATATTCCATGACCGTGTCATCACAATGCTCCATGGCCCTTGTCATCACAATGCTCCAGAATTCTTTTCATCACAATGTTCCATGACCATGTCATCACAATTCTCCATGGCACTTGTAATCACAATGCTCCAGAATTCTTGTCATCACAATGTTCCATGACCGTGTTATCACAATGCTCCATGGCCCTTGTCATCACAAGGCTCCAGAATTCTTGTCATCACAGTGTTCCATGACCATGTCATCACAATTCTCCATGGCCCTTGTCATCACAATGCTCCAGAATTCTTATCATCACAATGTTCCATGAGCGTGTCATCACAATGCTCCATGGCCCTTGTCATCACAATGCTCCAGAATTCTTGTCATCACAATGTTCCATGACCGTGTCATCACAATGCTCCATGGCCCTTGTCATCACAATGCTCCAGAATTCTTGTCATCACAATGTTCGATGACCATGTCATCACAATGCTCCATGGCCCTTGTCATCACAATGCTCCAGAATTCTTGTCATCACATTGTTCCATGACCGTGTCATCACAATGCTCCATGGCCCTTGTCATCACAATGCTCCAGAATACTTGTCATCACAATGTTCCATGATCGTGTCATCACAATGCTCCATAATTCTTTTCATCACAATGTTCCATGACCGTGTCATCACAATGCTACATGACTCTCGTCATCACAGTTCTCCATGACCTTTGCCATCACAATGCTCTATATAGATTTTCATGACAATTCTATATGACCACTTTAATCACTTTGCTTGCTGACCATTTTCATCACATTTCTCTATTGTCATTAAAATTTCCCATGACCCCTTTCTTCACAATGCTCCATGATGCCTGTCATCACAATGCTCAATGGCTTTTGTTATCACAAAGCTCCAGGACCAGTTTCATCACAATACTCCATCCCCCTTGTCATCACGGTGCACAATGAAAAGTTACATTACAATGCTCCATGACACATGTCATCACAATGCTCCAGAATTCTTGTCATCAAAATGTTCCATGACCATGTCATCACAATGCTCCATGGCCCTTGTCATCACAATGCTCCAGAATTCTTGTCATCACAATGTTCCATGACCGTGTCATCACAATGCTCCAGAATTCTTGTCATCACCATGCTCCAGAATTCTTGTCATCACAATGTTCCATGACCGTGTCATCACAATGCTCCATGGCCCTGGTCATCACAATGCTCCAGATTGCTTGTCATCACAAAGTTCCATGACCGTGTCATCACATTGCACCATGGCCCTTGTCATCACAATGCTCCAGAATTCTTGTCATCACAATGTTCCATGACCGTGTCATCACAATGCTCCATGGCCCTTGTCATCACAATGCTCCAGAATTCTTGTCATCACAATGTTCCATGACCGTGTCATCACAATGCTCCATGGCCCTTGTCATCACAATGCTCCAGATTTCTTGTCATCACAATGATCCATGATCGTGTCATCACAATGCTCCATAATACTTGTCATCAAAATGTTCCATGACCGTGTCATCACAATGCTCCAGAATTCTTGTCATCACAATGTTCCATGACCGTGTCATCACAATGCTCCAGAATTCTTGTCATCACAATGCTCCAGAATTCTTGTCATCTCAATGTTCCATGACCGTGTCATCACAATGCTCCATGGCCCTTGTCATCACACTGCTCCAGAATTCTTCTCATCACAATGTTCCATGACCGTGTCATCACAATGCTCCATAATTCTTGTCATCACAATGTTCCATGACCGTGTCATCACAATGCTCCATAATTCTTGTCATCACAATATTCCATGACCGTGTCATCACAATGTTCCATGGCCCTTGTCATCACAATGCTCCAGAATTCTTGTCATCACAATGTTCCATGACCATGTCATCACAATTCTCCATGGCACTTGTAATCACAATGCTCCAGAATTCTTGTCATCACAATGTTCCATGACCGTGTCATCACAATGCTCCATGACCCTTGTCATCACAATGCTCCAGAATTCTTGTCATCACAATGTTCCATGACCGTGTCATCACAATGCTCCATGGCCCTTGTCATCACACTGCTCCAGAATTCTTGTCATCACAATGTTCCATGACCATGTCATCACAATGCTCCATAATTCTTGTCATCACAATGTTCCATGACCGTGTCATCACAATGCTCCATGGCCCTGGTCATCACAATGCTCCAGATTGCTTGTCATCACAAAGTTCCATGACCGTGTCATGACAATGCACCATGGCCCTTGTCATCACGATGCTCCAGAATTCTTGTCATCACAATGTTCCATGACCGTGTCATCACAATGCTCCATGGCCCTTGTCATCACAATGCTCCAGAATTCTTGTCATCACAATGTTCCATGACCGTGTCATCACAATGCTCCATAATTCTTGTCATCACAATGCTCCATGGCCCTTGTCTTCACAATGCTCCAGAATTCTTGTCATCACCATGTTCCATGACCATGTCATCACAATTCTCCATGGCCCTTGTCATCACAATGCTCCATGGCCCTTGTCATCACAATGCGCCAGAATTCTTCTCATCACAATGTTCCATGACCGTGTCATCACAATGCTCCATGGCCCTTGTCATCACAATGCTCCAGAATTCTTGTCATCACAATGTTCCATGACCGTGTCATCACAATGCTCCATAATTCTTTTCATCACAATGTTCCATGACCGTGTCATCACAATGCTCCAGAATTCTTGTCATCACAATGTTCCATGACCGTGTCATCACAATGCTCCAGAATTCTTGTCATCACAATGTTCCATGACCGTGTCATCACAATGCTCCATGGCCCTTGTCATCACAATGCTCCAGAATTCTTGTCATCACAATGTTCCATGACCATGTCATCACAATTCTCCATGGCACTTGTAATCACAATGCCTCAGAATTCTTGTCATCACAATGTTCCATGACCGTGTCATCACAATGCTCCATGGCCCTTGTCATCACAATGCTCCAGAATTCTTGTCATCACAATGTTCCATGACCGTGTCATCACAATGCTCCATGGCCCTTGTCATCACAATGCTCCAGAATTCTTGTCATCACAATGTTCCATGACCGTGTCATCACAATGCTCCATGGGCCTTGTCATCACAATGCTCCAGATTTCTTGTCATCACAATGTTCCATGATCGTGTCATCACAATGCTCCATAATAATTGTCATCAAAATGTTCCATGACCGTGTCATCACAATGCTCCAGAATTCTTGTCATCACAATGTTCCATGACCGTGTCATCACAATGCTCCAGAATTCTTGTCATCACAATGCTCCAGAATTCTTGTCATCTCAATGTTCCATGACCGTGTCATCACAATGCTCCATGGCCCTTGTCATCACAATGCTCCAGAATTCTTGTCATCACAATCTTCCATGACCGTGTCATTACAATGCTCCATGGCCCTTGTCATCACAATGCTCCAGAATTCTTGTCATCACAATGTTCCATGACCGTGTCATCACAATGCTCCATGGCCCTTGTCATCACACTGCTCCAGAATTCTTGTCATCACAATGTTCCATGACCGTGTCATCACAATGCTCCATAATTCTTGTCATCACAATGTTCCATGACCGTGTCATCTCAATGCTCCATAATTCTTGTCATCACAATATTCCATGACCATGTCATCACAATGCTCCATGGCCCTTGTCATCACAATGCTCCAGAATTCTTGTCATCACAGTGTTCCATGACCATGTCATCACAATTCTCCATGGCCCTTGTCATCACAATGCTCCAGAATTCTTATCATCACAATGTTCCATGAGCGTGTCATCACAATGCTCCATGGCCCTTGTCATCACAATGCTCCAGAATTCTTGTCATCACAATGTTCCATGACCGTGTCATCACAATGCTCCATGGCCCTTGTCATCACAATGCTCCAGAATTCTTGTCATCACAATGTTCGATGACCATGTCATCACAATGCTCCATGGCCCTTGTCATCACAATGCTCCAGAATTCTTGTCATCACATTGTTCCATGACCGTGTCATCACAATGCTCCATGGCCCTTGTCATCACAATGCTCCAGAATACTTGTCATCACAATGTTCCATGATCGTGTCATCACAATGCTCCATAATTCTTTTCATCACAATGTTCCATGACCGTGTCATCACAATGCTACATGACTCTCGTCATCACAGTTCTCCATGACCTTTGCCATCACAATGCTCTATATAGATTTTCATGACAATTCTATATGACCACTTTAATCACTTTGCTTGCTGACCATTTTCATCACATTTCTCTATTGTCATTAAAATTTCCCATGACCCCTTTCTTCACAATGCTCCATGATGCCTGTCATCACAATGCTCAATGGCTTTTGTTATCACAAAGCTCCAGGACCAGTTTCATCACAATACTCCATCCCCCTTGTCATCACGGTGCACAATGAAAAGTTACATTACAATGCTCCATGACACATGTCATCACAATGCTCCAGAATTCTTGTCATCAAAATGTTCCATGACCATGTCATCACAATGCTCCATGGCCCTTGTCATCACAATGCTCCAGAATTCTTGTCATCACAATGTTCCATGACCGTGTCATCACAATGCTCCAGAATTCTTGTCATCACCATGCTCCAGAATTCTTGTCATCACAATGTTCCATGACCGTGTCATCACAATGCTCCATGGCCCTGGTCATCACAATGCTCCAGATTGCTTGTCATCACAAAGTTCCATGACCGTGTCATCACATTGCACCATGGCCCTTGTCATCACAATGCTCCAGAATTCTTGTCATCACAATGTTCCATGACCGTGTCATCACAATGCTCCATGGCCCTTGTCATCACAATTCTCCAGAATTCTTGTCATCACAATGTTCCATGACCGTGTCATCACAATGCTCCATGGCCCTTGTCATCACAATGCTCCAGATTTCTTGTCATCACAATGATCCATGATCGTGTCATCACAATGCTCCATAATACTTGTCATCAAAATGTTCCATGACCGTGTCATCACAATGCTCCAGAATTCTTGTCATCACAATGTTCCATGACCGTGTCATCACAATGCTCCAGAATTCTTGTCATCACAATGCTCCAGAATTCTTGTCATCTCAATGTTCCATGACCGTGTCATCACAATGCTCCATGGCCCTTGTCATCACACTGCTCCAGAATTCTTCTCATCACAATGTTCCATGACCGTGTCATCACAATGCTCCATAATTCTTGTCATCACAATGTTCCATGACCGTGTCATCACAATGCTCCATAATTCTTGTCATCACAATATTCCATGACCGTGTCATCACAATGCTCCATGGCCCTTGTCATCACAATGCTCCAGAATTCTTGTCATCACAATGTTCCATGACCATGTCATCACAATTCTCCATGGCACTTGTAATCACAATGCTCCAGAATTCTTGTCATCACAATGTTCCATGACCGTGTCATCACAATGCTCCATGACCCTTGTCATCACAATGCTCCAGAATTCTTGTCATCACAATGTTCCATGACCGTGTCATCACAATGCTCCATGGCCCTTGTCATCACACTGCTCCAGAATTCTTGTCATCACAATGTTCCATGACCGTGTCATCACAATGCTCCATAATTCTTGTCATCACAATGTTCCATGACCATGTCATCACAATGCTCCATAATTCTTGTCATCACAATATTCCATGACCGTGTCATCAAAATGCTCCATGGCCCTTGTCATCACAATGCTCCAGAATTCTTGTCATCACAATGTTCCATGACCATGTCATCACAATTCTCCATGGCACTTGTAATCACAATGCCTCAGAATTCTTGTCATCACAATGTTCCATGACCGTGTCATCACAATGCTCCATGGCCCTTGTCATCACAATGCTCCAGAATTCTTGTCATCACAATGTTCCATGACCGTGTCATCACAATGCTCCATGGCCCTTGTCATCACAATGCTCCAGAATTCTTGTCATCACAATGTTCCATGACCGTGTCATCACAATGCTACATGACTCTCGTCATCACAGTTCTCCATGACCTTTGCCATCACAATGCTCTATATAGATTTTCATGACAATTCTATATGACCACTTTAATCACTTTGCTTGCTGACCATTTTCATCACATTTCTCTATTGTCATTAAAATTTCCCATGACCCCTTTCTTCACAATGCTCCATGATGCCTGTCATCACAATGCTCAATGGCTTTTGTTATCACAAAGCTCCAGGACCAGTTTCATCACAATACTCCATCCCCCTTGTCATCACGGTGCACAATGAAAAGTTACATTACAATGCTCCATGACACATGTCATCACAATGCTCCAGAATTCTTGTCATCAAAATGTTCCATGACCATGTCATCACAATGCTCCATGGCCCTTGTCATCACAATGCTCCAGAATTCTTGTCATCACAATGTTCCATGACCGTGTCATCACAATGCTCCAGAATTCTTGTCATCACCATGCTCCAGAATTCTTGTCATCACAATGTTCCATGACCGTGTCATCACAATGCTCCATGGCCCTGGTCATCACAATGCTCCAGATTGCTTGTCATCACAAAGTTCCATGACCGTGACATCACATTGCACCATGGCCCTTGTCATCACAATGCTCCAGAATTCTTGTCATCACAATGTTCCATGACCGTGTCATCACAATGCTCCATGGCCCTTGTCATCACAATGCTCCAGAATTCTTGTCATCACAATGTTCCATGACCGTGTCATCACAATGCTCCATGGCCCTTGTCATCACAATGCTCCAGATTTCTTGTCATCACAATGTTCCATGATCGTGTCATCACAATGCTCCATAATACTTGTCATCACAATGTTCCATGACCGTGTCATCACAATGCTCCAGAATTCTTGTCATCAAAATGCTCCAGAATTCTTGTCATCTCAATGTTCCATGACAGTGTCATCACAATGCTCCATGGCCCTTGTCATCACAATGCTCCAGAATTCTTGTCATCACAATGTTCCATGACCGTGTCATCACAATGCTCCATGGTCCTTGTCATCACAATGCTCCAGAATTCTTGTCATCACAATGTTCCAGAATTCTTGTCATCACAGTGTTCCATGACCGTGTCATCACAATGTTCCAGAATTCTTGTCATCTCAATGTTCCATGACCGTGTCATCACAATGCTCCATGGCCCTTGTCATCAGAATGCTCCAGAATTCTTGTCATCACAGTGTTCCATGACCGTGTCATCACAATGCTCCATGGCCCTGGTCACCACAATGATCCAGATTGCTTGTCATCACAAAGTTCCATGACCGTGTCATCAAAATGCACCATGGCCCTTGTCATCACAATGCTCCAGAATTCTTGTCATCACAATGTTCCATGACCGTGTCATCACAATGCTCCATGGCCCTTGTCATCACAATGCTCCAGAATTCTTGTCATCACAAGGTTCCATGACCGTGTCATCACAATGCTCCATAATCCTTGTCATCAAAATGTTCCATGACCGTGTCATCACAATGCTCCAGAATTCTTGTCATCACAATGTTCCCTGACCATGTCATCACAATGCTCCAGAATTCTTGTCATCACAATGCTCCAGAATACTTGTCATCACAATATTCCATGACCGTGTCATCACAATGCTCCAGAATTCTTGTCATCACAATGCTCCAGAATTCTTGTCATCTCAATGTTCCATGACCGTGTCATCACAATGCTCCATGGCCCTTGTCATCACAATGCTCCAGAATTCTTGTCATCACAATGTTCCATGACCGTGTCATCACAATGCTCCATGGTCCTTGTCATCACAATGCTCCAGAATTCTTGTCATCACAATGTTCCAGAATTCTTGTCATCACAGTGTTCCATGACCGTGTCATCACAATGTTCCAGAATTCTTGTCATCTCAATGTTCCATGACCGTGTCATCAGAATGCTCCATGGCCCTTGTCATCACAATGCTCCAGAATTCTTGTCATCACAGTGTTCCATGACCGTGTCATCACAATGCTCCATGGCCCTGGTCACCACAATGCTCCAGATTGCTTGTCATCACAAAGTTCCATGACCGTGTCATCAAAATGCACCATGGCCCTTGTCATCACAATGCTCCAGAATTCTTGTCATCACAATGTTCCATGACCGTGTCATCACAATGCTCCATGGCCCTTGTCATCACAATGCTCCAGAATTCTTGTCATCACAAGGTTCCATGACCGTGTCATCACAATGCTCCATAATTCTTGTCATCAAAATGTTCCATGACCGTGTCATCACAATGCTCCAGAATTCTTGTCATCACAATGTTCCCTGACCATGTCATCACAATGCTCCAGAATTCTTGTCATCACAATGCTCCAGAATACTTGTCATCACAATATTCCATGACCGTGTCATCACAATGCTCCAGAATTCTTGTCATCACAATGCTCCAGAATTCTTGTCATCACAATGTTCCATGACCATGTCATCACAATTCTCCATGGCACTTGTAATCACAAAGCTCCAGAATTCTTGTCATCACAATGTTCCATGACCGTGTCATCACAATGCTCCATGACCCTTGTCATCACAATGCTCCAGAATTCTTGTCATCACAATGTTCCATGACCGTGTCATCACAATGCTCCATGGCCCTTGTCATCACACTGCTCCAGAATTCTTGTCATCACAATGTTCCATGACCGTGTCATCACAATGCTCCATAATTCTTGTCATCACAATGTTCCATGACCATGTCATCACAATGCTCCATAATTCTTGTCATCACAATATTCCATGACCGTGTCATCAAAATGCTCCATGGCCCTTGTCATCACAATGCTCCAGAATTCTTGTCATCACAATGTTCCATGACCATGTCATCACAATTCTCCATGGCACTTGTAATCACAATGCCTCAGAATTCTTGTCATCACAATGTTCCATGACCGTGTCATCACAATGCTCCATGGCCCTTGTCATCACAATGCTCCAGAATTCTTTTCATCACAATGTTCCATGACCGTGTCATCACAATGCTCCATGGCCCTTGTCATCACAATGCTCCAGAATTCTTGTCATCACAATGTTCCATGACCGTGTCATCACAATGCTACATGACTCTCGTCATCACAGTTCTCCATGACCTTTGCCATCACAATGCTCTATATAGATTTTCATGACAATTCTATATGACCACTTTAATCACTTTGCTTGCTGACCATTTTCATCACATTTCTCTATTGTCATTAAAATTTCCCATGACCCCTTTCTTCACAATGCTCCATGATGCCTGTCATCACAATGCTCAATGGCTTTTGTTATCACAAAGCTCCAGGACCAGTTTCATCACAATACTCCATCCCCCTTGTCATCACGGTGCACAATGAAAAGTTACATTACAATGCTCCATGACACATGTCATCACAATGCTCCAGAATTCTTGTCATCAAAATGTTCCATGACCATGTCATCACAATGCTCCATGGCCCTTGTCATCACAATGCTCCAGAATTCTTGTCATCACAATGTTCCATGACCGTGTCATCACAATGCTCCAGAATTCTTGTCATCACCATGCTCCAGAATTCTTGTCATCACAATGTTCCATGACCGTGTCATCACAATGCTCCATGGCCCTGGTCATCACAATGCTCCAGATTGCTTGTCATCACAAAGTTCCATGACCGTGACATCACATTGCACCATGGCCCTTGTCATCACAATGCTCCAGAATTCTTGTCATCACAATGTTCCATGACCGTGTCATCACAATGCTCCATGGCCCTTGTCATCACAATGCTCCAGAATTCTTGTCATCACAATGTTCCATGACCGTGTCATCACAATGCTCCATGGCCCTTGTCATCACAATGCTCCAGATTTCTTGTCATCACAATGTTCCATGATCGTGTCATCACAATGCTCCATAATACTTGTCATCACAATGTTCCATGACCGTGTCATCACAATGCTCCAGAATTCTTGTCATCAAAATGCTCCAGAATTCTTGTCATCTCAATGTTCCATGACAGTGTCATCACAATGCTCCATGGCCCTTGTCATCACAATGCTCCAGAATTCTTGTCATCACAATGTTCCATGACCGTGTCATCACAATGCTCCATGGTCCTTGTCATCACAATGCTCCAGAATTCTTGTCATCACAATGTTCCAGAATTCTTGTCATCACAGTGTTCCATGACCGTGTCATCACAATGTTCCAGAATTCTTGTCATCTCAATGTTCCATGACCGTGTCATCACAATGCTCCATGGCCCTTGTCATCAGAATGCTCCAGAATTCTTGTCATCACAGTGTTCCATGACCGTGTCATCACAATGCTCCATGGCCCTGGTCACCACAATGCTCCAGATTGCTTGTCATCACAAAGTTCCATGACCGTGTCATCAAAATGCACCATGGCCCTTGTCATCACAATGCTCCAGAATTCTTGTCATCACAATGTTCCATGACCGTGTCATCACAATGCTCCATGGCCCTTGTCATCACAATGCTCCAGAATTCTTGTCATCACAAGGTTCCATGACCGTGTCATCACAATGCTCCATAATCCTTGTCATCAAAATGTTCCATGACCGTGTCATCACAATGCTCCAGAATTCTTGTCATCACAATGTTCCCTGACCATGTCATCACAATGCTCCAGAATTCTTGTCATCACAATGCTCCAGAATACTTGTCATCACAATATTCCATGACCGTGTCATCACAATGCTCCAGAATTCTTGTCATCACAATGCTCCAGAATTCTTGTCATCTCAATGTTCCATGACCGTGTCATCACAATGCTCCATGGCCCTTGTCATCACAATGCTCCAGAATTCTTGTCATCACAATGTTCCATGACCGTGTCATCACAATGCTCCATGGTCCTTGTCATCACAATGCTCCATAATTCTTGTCATCACAATATTCCATGACCGTGTCATCAAAATGCTCCATGGCCCTTGTCATCACAATGCTCCAGAATTCTTGTCATCACAATGTTCCATGACCATGTCATCACAATTCTCCATGGCACTTGTAATCACAATGCCTCAGAATTCTTGTCATCACAATGTTCCATGACCGTGTCATCACAATGCTCCATGGCCCTTGTCATCACAATGCTCCAGAATTCTTGTCATCACAATGTTCCATGACCGTGTCATCACAATGCTCCATGGCCCTTGTCATCACAATGCTCCAGAATTCTTGTCATCACAATGTTCCATGACCGTGTCATCACAATGCTACATGACTCTCGTCATCACAGTTCTCCATGACCTTTGCCATCACAATGCTCTATATAGATTTTCATGACAATTCTATATGACCACTTTAATCACTTTGCTTGCTGACCATTTTCATCACATTTCTCTATTGTCATTAAAATTTCCCATGACCCCTTTCTTCACAATGCTCCATGATGCCTGTCATCACAATGCTCAATGGCTTTTGTTATCACAAAGCTCCAGGACCAGTTTCATCACAATACTCCATCCCCCTTGTCATCACGGTGCACAATGAAAAGTTACATTACAATGCTCCATGACACATGTCATCACAATGCTCCAGAATTCTTGTCATCAAAATGTTCCATGACCATGTCATCACAATGCTCCATGGCCCTTGTCATCACAATGCTCCAGAATTCTTGTCATCACAATGTTCCATGACCGTGTCATCACAATGCTCCAGAATTCTTGTCATCACCATGCTCCAGAATTCTTGTCATCACAATGTTCCATGACCGTGTCATCACAATGCTCCATGGCCCTGGTCATCACAATGCTCCAGATTGCTTGTCATCACAAAGTTCCATGACCGTGACATCACATTGCACCATGGCCCTTGTCATCACAATGCTCCAGAATTCTTGTCATCACAATGTTCCATGACCGTGTCATCACAATGCTCCATGGCCCTTGTCATCACAATGCTCCAGAATTCTTGTCATCACAATGTTCCATGACCGTGTCATCACAATGCTCCATGGCCCTTGTCATCACAATGCTCCAGATTTCTTGTCATCACAATGTTCCATGATCGTGTCATCACAATGCTCCATAATACTTGTCATCACAATGTTCCATGACCGTGTCATCACAATGCTCCAGAATTCTTGTCATCACAATGCTCCAGAATTCTTGTCATCTCAATGTTCCATGACAGTGTCATCACAATGCTCCATGGCCCTTGTCATCACAATGCTCCAGAATTCTTGTCATCACAATGTTCCATGACCGTGTCATCACAATGCTCCATGGTCCTTGTCATCACAATGCTCCAGAATTCTTGTCATCACAATGTTCCAGAATTCTTGTCATCACAGTGTTCCATGACCGTGTCATCACAATGTTCCAGAATTCTTGTCATCTCAATGTTCCATGACCGTGTCATCACAATGCTCCATGGCCCTTGTCATCAGAATGCTCCAGAATTCTTGTCATCACAGTGTTCCATGACCGTGTCATCACAATGCTCCATGGCCCTGGTCACCACAATGCTCCAGATTGCTTGTCATCACAAAGTTCCATGACCGTATCATCAAAATGCACCATGGCCCTTGTCATCACAATGCTCCAGAATTCTTGTCATCACAATGTTCCATGACCGTGTCATCACAATGCTCCATGGCCCTTGTCATCACAATGCTCCAGAATTCTTGTCATCACAAGGTTCCATGACCGTGTCATCACAATGCTCCATAATCCTTGTCATCAAAATGTTCCATGACCGTGTCATCACAATGCTCCAGAATTCTTGTCATCACAATGTTCCCTGACCATGTCATCACAATGCTCCAGAATTCTTGTCATCACAATGCTCCAGAATACTTGTCATCACAATATTCCATGACCGTGTCATCACAATGCTCCAGAATTCTTGTCATCACAATGCTCCAGAATTCTTGTCATCTCAATGTTCCATGACCGTGTCATCACAATGCTCCATGGCCCTTGTCATCACAATGCTCCAGAATTCTTGTCATCACAATGTTCCATGACCGTGTCATCACAATGCTCCATGGTCCTTGTCATCACAATGCTCCAGAATTCTTGTCATCACAATGTTCCAGAATTCTTGTCATCACAGTGTTCCATGACCGTGTCATCACAATGTTCCAGAATTCTTGTCATCTCAATGTTCCATGACCGTGTCATCAGAATGCTCCATGGCCTTGTCATCACAATGCTCCAGAATTCTTGTCATCACAGTGTTCCATGACCGTGTCATCACAATGCTCCATGGCCCTGGTCACCACAATGCTCCAGATTGCTTGTCATCACAAAGTTCCATGACCGTGTCATCAAAATGCACCATGGCCCTTGTCATCACAATGCTCCAGAATTCTTGTCATCACAATGTTCCATGACCGTGTCATCACAATGCTCCATGGCCCTTGTCATCACAATGCTCCAGAATTCTTGTCATCACAAGGTTCCATGACCGTGTCATCACAATGCTCCATAATTCTTGTCATCAAAATGTTCCATGACCGTGTCATCACAATGCTCCAGAATTCTTGTCATCACAATGTTCCCTGACCATGTCATCACAATGCTCCAGAATTCTTGTCATCACAATGCTCCAGAATACTTGTCATCACAATATTCCATGACCGTGTCATCACAATGCTCCAGAATTCTTGTCATCACAATGCTCCAGAATTCTTGTCATCACAATGTTCCATGACCGTGTCATCACAATGCTCCATGGCCCTGGTCATCACAATGCTCCAGATTGCTTGTCATCACAAAGTTCCATGACCGTGTCATGACAATGCACCATGGCCCTTGTCATCACGATGCTCCCAGAATTCTTGTCATCACAATGTTCCATGACCGTGTCATCACAATGCTCCATGGCCCTTGTCATCACAATGCTCCA